>NC_090652.1:75394296-75684296 GCF_040937935.1 Hyperolius riggenbachi | reverse complement strand
AGTGATAGTTTCCTACTGTGCAGAGAGCCAACACCTGACTCCACCTACTTCCTCCCTCCACTCCCTCGTGGGTGGGGTCATTGCTGTGTTCATAAGAAAACACCGGCTTCTGCCCTCTACCAGCTCCTCCCTAACTACCTCCTGTGGGTGATGATGGGGTGTGGAAGGGGAATAGACAGTTCACAGACCGCTATTCCATAATCAAGTATCAAATTCACACAGGAATTCAGCATTGCAAACCCTGCCAGACAGGTTATAAAAATATTCATAATTCAAAAATGGGTTTGTGCTATGCACAAAATGTTGTAGATGGTAAATTCTGTTATATTTCACACAAATAAAAAAAAAATTGGAACAAGGTCTGTAAGGTTAGATGAGAGCTCCTGCTAGGCCCATCAGGGGTTCTTGGTTTATGAAGATGTAAAGTCACTGTGGAGACGTTAGTAGAGATGGTCACGGAGATGCTAATAATACCAGTCAGCATGCAGTTGTAAAGTGTACCTGTCACGAGGGGAAGAAGATCATTTATACTTCCTTTGGCCTTCTTCCAGCCCCCTGTCTTCTCCCTCTGTTGCTTATCTTTTAGCGCATAGAGGAGTTTCTGAGTTCAAGTGCGCTTTAAAGGGATCCAGAGATGAACGATTCACACAAAATAAACATATCAGTTGATAGCTTGTAAAGAATAAATGCTCTACCTGATAATTTCGCCACTCTGGTGTGCCTTTTTGAGTGTTTTTTTTATCCATTATTGCTCCAGGAAATATCCAATATGGCCGCCGGCTCATACCTGTTCTGCTTCCCGGTTATGAGTTGTTCTGGATGTGCTGTCTAGCCTCTATGAGACTATAGACAAGCAGGGCTGTTGCAACCTTTCATCTGTCTGCTTTCAACTGTTATTCTGGTATGCTGTGTGCTTGCCTGTAGGAAGTGTCTCTTATAGAAATGAAACTGCATACAGTAGATAATGACTGGCTGCACACTGCACACAGATACACTTGTCTGTTTCAGAGCTTCTTTCTCGGTAGCAGCAGCCCCTCCCATTTCAACAGCTCTGAGTAGGGGGCCAGGAGGGGGCAGGCTTGGGCTTGAAAAGACTCCACAGAAGAGTGACTCAGCTATAATGATTCCAAGTCAAACCTAGACTGTATCAGTCGGTAGATTCTTATCACAGTTGATAACAGATAGATTAGACTGAGAAGAATAAAACTAAAAGCAGGGTAGGTGTTTACTGTTATGTTCCCACTGATAAATGTAATAAAATACATGAGGGTGCTTCGTCTCTGGTTCTCTTTAAAGGGGAAAAAAATATGGCAGCCTCCATATACCTCTCACCTAAGTTGTCCTTTAATGTATGGGGCTTGGTATTGGACCAATCAAAATATTCAGAAAGTGCATTTTGGTCCAGCTCCAAGCTGCATACAAAAGCAGAATTATTAGCATCTCATGGACCTTCAGTCCTGGTTAGGGAAGAGGATTGTTGGATTGGTCAGAGGCTGAGCTTTCAGCACCATTGCCTAGACAGCAGAATAATAAACAAGCATGCTGTAACATATTAAATGAGATTGCCACAGAAAGGACTTATTCATCTAATCATGATACAGATTGTGCGTAGCAGAGGTCCTATTTAATCCCGAGCCAGTACACTTTGTAATGCTGATATTCTGGCTCCCTTTCTTGTGTTCCCATGTGTGTGCTTGTGTTATTGTTCTTTGATGTTGCTTTTTATGATGTATTGGATCTCAGTCTGGTCCTGTGTGTATCTTGGCAGGTGGGGAATCTGGGCCTTCTGTTCATGCTGCTGTTCTTCATCTACGCTGCTCTGGGAGTGGAGTTATTCGGGAAGCTGGGTGAGTGAGGACAAAGGGAGACCACTGTACAATGTGTTCATTTAGCCTCTTCATATGTTGATATACTGTTTTTATATATGACGTTTTATATCCTCTGGCGATGTGTGGGCAGATCGATGAAGAGACAGATCTCTCAATGATCAAATCTAATGGTAGAGAGATCTGTTGGCTGCCCATATAATGTAGGCCAATTCCTGATCAATGTCAGCAGGAAATCTCTCAGAAATCGGCCTCGCGACACCCACCTGGCCGCCCCCCAAATGTTGATGCCCCCGCAGGTGCCCGTGGATTGTAAATCTGACCCGTCCAGCTCCTGCGACTCCCGGTCTCCTCCAGTAAGCGCTGCTGTCATGTGGAGCCACTTGGTGGCACGTATACAACGTGGCGTATGTATGACATCATAGACAAGCGCCTGGTGCCATACGGAGGAGACAGCGAAGGAGACAAGGAGTTGCGGCAGCTGGATAGGTGAGATGTTACACCGCATGGGTGTCGGGAGGATCATTTTACACTTGGGGCTGCCATGCTGGCGGTGTTTGTAATGGCATTTGATATCACAATGACTGACAGACGCTCACCCGATCGACCACTGCTTGTTGCAGCACCTATTTTAATCCAATTTGATAAAGGAAGGTCGATCAGGCCACAAAATCGGTAGGTGTATGGTCACCTTAATTCTTTCTAGCTTTATCCAGAAGTAGATTTGGGCTCTGTTTGTAGAACAGGAGGGATTCGATTCCAAAGACTGTAGGCTGAAAATGGAAAAAAGCCACACAACATTTTGCTCTTCCCTAGCAGAGCAAACCAAACACCTTGCCTTCTCTGCTATGCTAATACTAAGAACACAGGCTGCAGTAAAAACTTCAGAGGTTTTCATTCTTCCTAAAAGAATATAACAAACGCAAAGATTTTGTTGGAATTCTCCTATAAGAGCAAGGGAAATAAGTTTGTTCTTTCTGTATGGGAGTGCCACATCCATCCATCCTCCTCACTCCCTGCACAGTAAACCAGATATACTCCTCTGCCTCTCTTAGTTTTAGGGGTGCAGATTGGCTCAGGCAAACCAAGCAGCTGATTGGGGCCTCTTCCACAGCAAGGGCCTCCCATTTTGCCAGAGCTGCCCTGTTTGTGTCTTGTATGGCCACTGCTACCTCCCTGTCACTTAAACACAGACATGGCAATGTGGAGAGCGGTGCATCACCACAGAGTACACTACAGATGTGGAATGGAGGACATTGCTCATTTCCTGCATTTGAAGTGTGCCGCACGGTTACTGTAAGCTGCTCTCCTCTCTTTGCGCCACACCTGATCTGCAGGTCGGTGAGTGTTGAGGATGGGAAGGCAGCAGGAAGCTACGTCCCTCTACTGACACCAAAGCCCTGTGGGGTGGGGGCACCTTTGGTTACCTATGCTGGGCAGGTTACCTATACTGAGGGGACACTATTGGCTACCTATACTGGGGGTGGCTATCTTTACTGGTAAGGGCGCCTTGGCTGGGGGTGACTACCTATACTGGGGGGACACCTGATTTTTTTTTTTTTTGGGGGGGGGGGGGGGGGGGGGGAAGGGGCAGGAGAAGGTGCCTCTGACTGGGCCACGAAAACCACCTGCTTTTTTGGGGAGGAAGGGACCTCTGACTGGGCCACAAAAACCATAGCAGCACCCCTGCTTAGGTTTTTACAACTTACCGTATATGCTAAACTGCCCTAGCATTACTTTGTGTATCAACAAGCCTGGCATTCTCTTCAAATTGTGTGTCTTAGTAGGTATCTCTATTAAACGTTTATTCTAAATGTGTAAGTTCTATGACTAATAGCAATAATTCAAAAGTTACAGTATATACAATAGCAATTTGTAAATGGGAAACGCTGACCATATATTGTCATACCTTCCCTTCATATATGATTTTTTGCTTTATTTCTAAACCATTGACATATTACACAACCGTCTGTCCTCCCCACAACTTGACTTGTGGGGGGGAAGGGTGATTCTCTCTCCACAAGGAGGCGCTCTCTGGTCCCTGCTGATCACAACAGTTTGTGCACTGGCAGGGCCGGTTTAAGCAACAATGGGGCCCCAGGGCAAAATAAACCTGGGGGGCCCCCCCAACATATACCCCGGAACAAAAATCGGCATTAGGGGACCTTTTTTGCAGCTGGTATAGTCAGGGTGTGAAGTCCCAATCGGTCGGAGCTCCACATTCTGGCTATCCCAGCCTGCATGGGGGACAAGGGGTTAAAAAGTTTCAGGAGGGGGGACCCAACATAATTAAAAAAAAAAAAAATTCCCACACTCTAAACATAAAAAAAAATTGGGAAAATAGAAAAAAATGCCAGGGATTTTCATACAGCCATATTGCGGCTGTATAGCGATCCCTGGCCAAAGCGCTGCTGGAAACCCCGTCAGGAAATTTATTGCGCTTTCGTTTGATGCATGTAAAATTACACTACCGTTAGGTTTGCTACTAAAAGTGACATTTACCGCATTTAAAAGTATACTTTTTTCCTTTGAAACTTTAAAATCGATTTTCTCAAAAACTATAAGGTCTTTTTGAAAAATTGTTTTTTCCTCTTATTCCTAATGATCTCCTTAACATATCCTGCAAATTTAGGGTTTCTAGCATATAAGGTGGATTTGCTATCAACCATTAAAGTCGGAAGGTTTTTAAATGTGTATTTTTTTTCCTTTGAAACTTTAAAATCGATTTTCTCAAAAACTATAAGGCCGATTTGAAAATTTGTTTTTTCCTCTTGTAGCCACTGGGGGCCCCTACAAGCTCTGGGGCCCTGGGGCAGCTGCCTCCTCTGCCTCTATATGTAGAAGCTTTCCAGAGGCGCCAATAGAATAAAAGTCACTTAAACGAGCTTAAAACCGATGGGGCAGTGGTGGGCCTATTCCATCCATGCAGACAAAGCAAACAAAGGAAGGACTGTGGCATCAACAGTCAAACAACAATTTATTTATACTCCACAGTAAAAATAGGCAACGCGTTTCACGGGCTCAATCCCGCTTCATCAGGCCAATCAAAAAGGAGCATACAGCTTATCAGCATCAAAACCACACTGAGCGCCTCAGTGTGGTTTTGATGCTGATAAGCTGTATGCTCCTTTTTGATTGGCCTGATGAAGCGGGATTGAGCCCGTAAAACGCGTTGCCTATTTTTACTGTGGAGTATAAATAAATTGTTGTTTGACTGTTGATGCCACAGTCCTTCCTTTGTTTGCTTTGTCTGCATGGATGGGATAGGCCCACCACTGCCCCATCGGTTTTAAGCTCGTTTAAGTGACTTTTATTCTATTGGCGCCTCTGGAAAGCTTCTACATATTGCTAAGTCCACCCTTGGTGGAGGGTTGTACCCATCTTCTTCCTATCTACAGAGAGCGACTTTTAATCCTGAGTGGGGTCAGGTTAATCTTCCCATCTGCCTTCACAGTGGTTGCCTAATGGTAACCCTGGTTTGTGAGTATTAAATTGTTATATTACTCATTATTAATTATCATCTATACAATATCACACTATTGGGCTCTTGGTGTCCCCCCTCCCTTTTCCTCTGCCTCTATGGTAGCGCCGGCCCTGTGCACTGGGAGATCAGCCGCCCATGCTTGTCTGCTGGAAAGTCTTGAGGGGAACCGGAGTTGAGAGGAGGAGGACGATATTTATTTTTCCGTTTGAACAATGCTTATTGCCTGACTGTCCTGCGGATCCAATGCCTCTAATACGTTAAGACATCGACCCTGAAAAAGCATGCTGATCAGATATTTCTGATTGAAGTCTGACTGACACTACTGCAGCCAAAGAGATCCGCAGGACAGCCAGAGGAGACGAGGCTTGTGAGTCAAGTCAGAATTGAAGTCAGAACAGACTATGAGGTGAGTATTGGTTATTAGTTTGAGTAAGTCATAGTTTCACAGGGTTAGTGGATAGGGAAGGATAGAATAGCTTTAGAGTTTAAAGGTTAAACATCAGGAAGGGGTTAGGCGTCAGAAAGGAGGTCTTACACATTAGGACAGTGATGTCCAAAGTCCGGCCCGTGGACCACTTGCAGTCTGCCAAGCCCTTTCCAGTGACCTCTGAAGTTTTTGTTTTTAATAACATGCGACCCCCCTTGGCCATCTGAAATAGCCCCGCCCCTCCTGTGACTAGTCCCGTCTCCTTCCCACGTTAGCTCCGCCCGACTCTGTGTGGCAGCATGTTGCCGCCAGGGTTGATGGGGCAGAGGATCATAGGCCCCAGTGTGCGGCAGCACGTGAAGGTAGCTGAGTGCCAGCCCAAAAGTAAGGAGTGATTGCAGTAGAAGAGTGTGTATGTATATATATGTTGTGTGTATGTTTATTTATATACAGTATATATATATATATATATATATATATATATATATATATATATGTATAGATGTGCAGTAAAAGTGTATATATACTTCACAAAGGACCAGGACTGGATCTGGAGCAAGGGAGGAATCAGCAATAGGCCAGGGTGGACAAGTCCACCGGTTCCACGGGCATCTCCCCACCATGTGGTCTCGATCTTGACAAAGCAGAGTGACGCCCACATGCCCAATCCTACTTTGCTGAAACCAAACGTACTGTAAACTACTCACCTACTTCTCCTCCAAATCTGTTGTTCCCCTGATGCCGTTGTGAAGACTCCATCACTAGAGTCCAGGATTGCCACCAGCTCCGGCTTTGTCAATATTCAGCACTATGGGCCTGTTGTGATTGGCAGGGTCCTCACCTAGGTAGCTGTCAGACCAGAAGGACATCACTGGATGAAAATTGTTGACACACACTTTACAATCACGAGCTTACTGTCAGGGACGGATTTCTGGTTAGGCCACAGAGGCTCGAGTCTTGGGCAGCTTAATCCCAAGGGTTTGGCTGGACATTGAAGAAGGGTTGTTGCATATCAAGGAGTATACTGCAAATTAAATTGGCAGGCTACAAATGGGGAACACAAGGAAGACGGCTGCCGCAGCTCAAGAGAGCCATACATGAAAGAAAGGGGTTGCTGTATATGGATTTTACACATGGAAAAGGGGCTGCACATGGAATGGGAGAGGAGTGCTCTTGTAAGGGCAATCAGCAAGAAAGTTGGCCTAGGGCAGGGGTAGGGAACCTATGGCTCGGGAGCCAGATGTGGCTCTTTTGATGGCTACATCTGGCTCACATACAAATCAGTAGGGCTTGATTCACTAAGCTTCACTACTCAAGCAGCGCAGCTTAGTGTGGCAGTGCAAGTAAAATTTTCAAAGTAGTGCACGCTACTGCTGTAGTGTGCACTACTAACTTACTCGCGCTACCCCAAAACTAACGGCTGCTCCAATGTCCCATTCTGAACCCTGTCAACTCCAGTGACTTTGTAGAATGAGATCCCCGCACTTACATTGGCCCAATAGGCTGCCTGTCGCTTGACAGGCAGCCTATTGGGCCAAAGTGCTGGGACCTCGTCCAACAAAGTGAATCAACCCCCAAGTCAGCTAGCTAATGGTACATGCTGTTAGTCGGTATTTCTCCTGTCTGGCTCGCGGGGGAAATTGCTGATGTTGCTGAAACCCAAGAGAAGCTGAAGACGTGTTTGACACTTCCGCTGCCCAGAAGGTCAACTGTGTACACATCACCATCGCAACAGGGGCATGAGCCTTACTGTCACAATTTTAAACATTGTATGGCTCTCACGGAATTACATTTTAAAATATTTGGTGTTTATGGCTCTCTCTGCCAAAAAGGTTCCCGACCCCTGGCCTAGGGGCACTAAAATTAAAAATCCAACCTTGGTTACTGTGGCCAAGGATGGGCATAATCGGGAACACAAGAAAGTTTGTATTAGCTGCCTAACGACCTCGTCATGCCAACGGGCGTGACCACGGCGGCAGCCCCACGACCACCTAACGCCAATTGGAGTCAAGTCCTGGGGCCGGCTAATGCAGGAGATCGCGCGCAGGCTGCGCACACATCTCCTGCTTGGGAGGTGGAGCTCGCCCTGCCTTCATTCTCCGAGCGGCAATCGCTGCTTGGGAGACTGTTAGACGGCAAAATCACTGTCTTTTTACTAAGTACAGCACTGCAGCGCTGTATTGGAGACAGCCGTGTGACACACCTGTCCCCCTGGCACACAGGAGAGCGATCGGCTGTCATAGGCTGCAGCCTATGACAGCCGATCGCATCATTGGCTGGCTGGGGGGGGGGTTTCAGGGGGAAAAAAAATAGTAAATTTAAAAAAAAATAATATTTATACAAAAAAAAATAAACAATGGACGGGGGGTCGATCAGACCCCACCAACAGAGAGCTCTGTTTGTGGCGAGAAAGGGGGGGAATCACTCGTGTGCTGTGTTGTACAGCCCTGCAGCTTGGCCTTAAAGCTGCAGTGGCCAATTTAGTGAAAATTGGCCTGGTCTTTAGGTGGGTTTAACACTGCGGTCCTCAAGAAGTTAAACCACTTGACCAGCCGGTGGATGTGCAGGATTGGGAAAAACACCGTATTTTGTGTAAAGACAGGAGACGCATCTGCTCATTATCAGCAAATTTCTAACACAACAGATCGTTTACAGCTGTTCATTCTTCCTGTGAATTCCACAAGATGTAATTATCGATGGAACTTGATGCAGCAACTGTGAGCTCATCAGAGGAGGATCAACCAAAATGTGAAATCAAAGGTCAACTCGAGCCGAGTCTTTCTTCAGATCCAGGTGGAGACGAGTGGGATGGGTTTGCTGGAGCTGTAGATTGTGGTTGTGGCTACACACATCTCATCATGACCAATCAATATGAGGCAGATTTGTTCATCTTGACTGAATCTTCCTGAAAGCTATTATGTTATCTCACTATTAATATAAATGCGAAAGGTTGGATGTGTGTTACTCAATCATGATTGGTCAGATTCTGCTGACCTCTTTCTAGACAATGCTGGTTACTGGCTCTTATGGTTATTTACTAAACATAATGCTTTTCAATAACTTACTCGGAACATGCAAATCAGGAGTTTTGACTTTCCAGGTGATGGGCTGGACCAGAGGATCACCTTCACAGAAAGGCAGCTACAGTTTTCAGAAGTAGATCAGAAATGGCAGAAAGTTGGGGAAAATACTTTAAAGGCTGCAGAGTAGGATGTTGCAGTAGTCAAGACAGAAAATTATTAGGGCATTTTAGTAGCCTCTTGTGCGGGTTTGGTTCTACTGACAATGGGCAAAATTAACCTGGCGGCCCCATAAGTAGAATTTAGGTAAGGAACCCCTTTCTCTCTGGCCATTCCCCCCCCCCCCCACACACACACACACACAGCCAAGTTACTGGTACTACCCCCCCGATCTGCCTCCCCAATTATATAGTGGTCCCCGGGGCCCCTGCATAGTTTTCAGCAGCACTGTGAATCACCTGTCCGGCAGCCCTGCAAGGGTAAACACCGGATTGCATGGAGGAGTGCACCGGCCTGGACAGGTGAAACCAGGGGGAAATGGCAGCACTCGGGGGCCCTGGGGCAATTGCCCTGGTTGCTCTTATGGATGTGCTCTAGTGTAAGTAAGAGACAAATCTGACTCATCATTTTTAATAGTGAGGTAATACGTGGCTTAAGTGACAGCTCAGAGTTAAATGTTACCCCAGACAGTGGGCATTTTTAAGTTGAGGTTATTGGGGTGTTTCTACAGTTATCGTAGCTAGAGGTGGGAGGAGCAGAAAGATGGTAAGAGAGCACAGGGAGGTGGGGGAGAGGCGGTACAAGGGCATGGAGAGGCGGTACAGGGGCATGGTGAGGCGGTACAAGAACATGGAGAGGCGGTACAGGGGCATGGAGAGGCGGTACAGGGGCATGGAGAGGCGGTACAGGGGCATGGAGAGGCGTTACAAGGGCATGGAGAGGCGGTACAAGAACATGGAGAGGCGGTACAGGGGCATGGAGAGGAGGTACAAGGGCATGGTGAGGCGGTACAAGGGCATGGTGAGGCGTTACAAGGGCATGGAGAGGCGGTACAAGAACATTGAGAGGAGGTACAGGGGCATGGAGAGGCGGTACAAGAACATGGAGAGGCGGTACAGGGGCATGGAGAGGAGGTACAGGGGCATGGAGAGAAGGTACAGGGGCATGGAGAGGAGGTACACGGGCATGGAGAGGCGGTTCAGGGGCATGAAGAGGCATTACAGGGGCATGGAGAGGCATTACAGGGGCATAGAGAGGCGGTACAAGAACATGGAGAGGCGGTACAAGAACATGGAGAGGCAGTTCATGGGCATGGAGAGGAGGTACAAGAGCATGGAGAGGCGGTACAAGGGCATGGAGAAGCGGTACAGAGGCATGGAGAGGCGGTACAGGGGCATGGAGAGTCGGTACAGAGGCATGGAGAGGCGGTACAAGGGCATGGAGAGTCGGTACAGAGGCATGGAGAGGCGGTACAGGGGCATGGAGAGGTGAGGAAGAGGCATTTGCAGGAGTGCTTTTCCTGCTAAGGATGCCCCTTCCCTGTAAGGCTACCGACAAGCTGGTCGTCAGTAGATTCCTGGGGTCATAGCAGGGCGCATGGGGGAAGAGAGCAGTGTGGATGGGACACGGCAGCATGGCATATGTAGGGGAATCTGCCTTGGGTATATTTAAGTTTGCAGAAACAGCAGATAGATAGTCAGTGACTGGAGATAACCGCGCAGAGCATATGTGTGTGGTTGCAGGGGTCTATAGACCCTGCAAGAGATGCAGCTGCAGGGGGGCTTAGAAGCTGCAGAGGGCCCTGTAGGGGAAAGGTTTATTTTCCCTGTCCTAAGAGACTGACAACTAAGAGAACGGAGAGAAAACATTCATGCTCTATGCACAATTGTTCTAATGACTGCCTCTGTTAAGGAATCATACAGTTTTGCAGACAAAGATTTGTAGACAGTCCCTATTTAGTGTTCAGCAAGGTCTTGTGTACAGCACAGAGAGGTGATACAGGGGCATGGAGAGGCGGTACAAGCAGGGGCGTAACTAGAAACCACTGGGCCCCCCTGCGAAACTTTGGATGGGGCCCCCCCATCAAACCCATCTGCCCCCCACCCCCAGGCAATATACCACAAACAAAATGACTTTTTTTTTAAACGCAGGCACCCCCAGCCACAAAACAGAAACCAGGCAGGCTGAGGCGCCCCCACAAAACAGAAATTAGGCAGAGAGCAGATCCAGAGACACACACAGCCACTCACACTACATACATAGCCACTCACACTACATACATAGCCACACACACTACATACACAGCCGCACACACTACATACACAGCCACTCACACTACATACACAGCCACTCACACTACAGCCGCTCACAGTCACACTACATACACAGCCACTCACACTACATACACAGCCACACACAGAGAGACACACAGACACACTACATACATAGCCACACACAGACACTCACTACACACACACACACTACATACATAGCCACTCACACTACATACATAGCCACACACACTACATACACAGCCGCACACACTACATACACAGCCACTCACACTACATACACAGCCACTCACACTACAGCCGCTCACAGTCACACTACATACACAGCCACTCACACTACATACACAGCCACACACAGAGAGACACACAGACACACTACATACATAGCCACACACAGACACTCACTACACACACACACACTACATACATAGCCACACACACACACTACATACATAGCCACACACACACACTACATACATAGCCACACACAGACACACTACATACATAGGTAGCCACACACAGAGAGACACACAGACACACTACATACATACAACAACCACATAGATTACTGCGGGATATCAAACCAATTAACCTCCTTGCCGTTCTAAAAAATCCGGCAAGGAGGCAGCGCTGCACTTTTTTTTTATTTATTTTTTTTTAAATCATGTAGCGAGCCCAGGGCTCGCTACATGATAGCCGCTGAGCGGCGGCATCCCCTCACCCACTCCGATCGCCTTCGGCGATCAGAGTATGCAGGGAATCCTGTTGAGAACGGGCGGCACGCACAGCGGCACGCACAGCGTCCACCCGGAACACTGGAGGAGGTAAGTCCCGCCCACCAATGCCGCTGCCAGTCACCGCCGCCAGCCACCACCGCATCTTTATGGAGGGGAGAGCCAGGGAGAGGAGCCCCAAGGTGAGGGAGGGGGGGGGGGAACGTCCGCCCTTCCCCACGCTGCGCACAATGCTCCTCTCTGCTGCGCTGCTCCCCTCCAGGGGGGGGCAACTGGCTACATATACTGGGGGCCACTATATACCTGGCTACATATACTGGGGCCACTATACACCTGGCTACATATACTGGGGGCCACTATACACCTGGCTACATATACTGGGGGCCACTAAACACCTGGCTACATATACTGGGGGCCACTATACACCTGGCTACATATACTGGGGGCCACTAAACACCTGGCTACATATACTGGGGGCCACTATACACTTGGCTACATATAGTGGGCACATATACCCCTGGCTACATATACTGGGGGCCACTAAACACCTGGCTACATATACTGGGGGCCACTATACACCTGGCTACATATACTGGGGGCCACTAAACACCTGGCTACATATACTGGGGGCCACTATACACCTGGCTACATATACTGGGGGCCACTATACACCTGGCTACATATACTGGGGGCCACTATACACCTGGCTACATATACTGGGGGCCACTATACACCTGGCTACATATACTGGGGGCCACTATACACCTGGCTACATATACTGGGGGCCACTAAACACCTGGCTACATATACTGGGGGCCACTAAACACCTGGCTACATATACTGGGGGCCACTATACACTTGGCTACATATAGTGGGCACATATACCCCTGGCTACATATACTGGGGGCCACTAAACACCTGGCTACATATACTGGGGGCCACTAAACACCTGGCTACATATACTGGGGGCCACTAAACACCTGGCTACATATACTGGGGGCCACTATACACCTGGCTACATATACTGGGGACATATACACCTGCCTACATATACTGGGGACATATACACCTGCCTACATATACTGGGGACATATACACCTGCCTACATATACTGGGGACATATACCCCTGCCTACATATACTGGGGACATATACCCCTGCCTACATATACTGGGGACATATACCCCTGGTTACCTGGGCACATATACCCCTGCCTACATATACTGGGGACATATACACCTGCCTACATATACTGGGCACATATACCCCTGCCTACATATACTGGGGACATATACCCCTGCCTACATATACTGGGCATATATACCCCTGGCTACATATACTGGGCACATATACCCCTGCCTACATATACTGGGCACATATACCCCTGCCTACATATACTGGGCATATATACCCCTGGCTACATATACTGGGCATATATACCTCTGGCAACATATACTGGGCATATATACCCCTGGCAACATATACTGGGCATATATACCCCTGGCTACATATACTGGGCATATATACCCCTGGTGACATATACTGGGCATATATACCCCTGGCTACATATACTGGGCATATATACCCCTGGTGACATATACTGGGCATATATACCCTTGGCTACATATACTGGGCACATATACCCCTGGCTATATATACTGGGCACATATACCCCTGGCTATATATACTGGGCACATATACCCCTGGCTATATATACTGGGCACATATACCTCTGACTACATATACTGGGGACATATCCCACTGGCTACATATACTGGGCACATATACCCCTGGCTACATATACTAGGCAACTATACCTCTGGCTACATATACTGGGGACTACTATACTCATGGCTACTTATACTGGGGACACCTATAGACCTGGCTACCTGGGGGTACCTATTTTGGGGGAACTGCTGTCAGATTATCTGCATTTTTGTGGAATCGCTGTTATGTATTTTGGGGAACAGCTGCCAGATTATGTGTATGTTAGGGGAACGGCTGCTGCCAAATTACGTGTATTTTAGGGAACTGCTGCCAGATTGTGTATGTTTGGGGGACCACTACTGCCAGATTATATGTCCTTTGGGTGTTACGTGTATTTTGGGTGATCCGCTGCCAGGTTTCGCGTATTTTAGGGAACTGCTTCCAAATTATGTGTATGTTGGTGGAACTGCTGCTGCCACATTGTCTATTTTGGGGGAACCACTTCCATATTATCTGTATTTTGGAGGAACTTTTACCAGATTGTGTCTTTTTGGTGAAATGCTGTCAGATTACATCTATTTTTGGGGGATACACTACGGCAGAGCTCAAACTTCCTCGGCAGACCTTTTACATCACTGCTAAGGTCATGTATATTTGGCCCCACCCATGACCACGCCCACGGGTTGCTTGACCACGCCCATTTTGGCGCGCCGCGCGGAATTCTCCGGGTGAGTCCACTCACTTCTTTTCCCAGGACTAGACCCCTGCACACACTACATACACACAGACAGCCTCCGCAGCGGCAGACATGACATTTGGCCTCATTTATCACCCTGTCTGCAGGAGATTACAGAAGAAAGAAGACTCGTGGCAGCCCACAAGAGTCTAGCGTGCTTGAGGAGGCGGGGAGGGGGGCTGATAAGGAAGCATACAGAGCTTGACGAGAAGTATGCCTCCAGGTCCTAGTGCCCGCCTCCGCACCAGACAGCAAAAGCCTGCTCCCAATTTGTGTCATATACATGTCCGCTTGCTAGTTAATGCATGCGGGCGGGTGTTGGTTCCCAGAGCTGCGGGCCCCCTCTCCCCTCGGGGCCCCCCTGCCCCCGCATCCCTTGCAAGGGCGGTAGGTACGCCCCTGGGTACAAGGGCATGGAGAGGCGGCACAAGGGCATGGAGAGGCGGCACAAGGGCATGGAGAGGCAATACAAGGGCATGGAGAGGCGGTACAAGGGCATGGAGAGGCGGTACAGGGGCATGGAGAGGCGGTACAGGGGCATGAAGAGGCGGTACAAGGGCATGGAGAGATGATACAGGGCCATGGAGAGACGGTACAGGGGCATGAAGAGGCGGTACAAGGGCATGAAGAGGCGACACAAGGGCATGGAGAGGCGGTACAAGGGCATGGAGAGGTGATACAGGGGCATGGAGAGGCGGTACAGGGGCATGAAGAGGCGGTACAAGGGCATGAAGAGACGACACAAGGGCATGGAGAGGCGGCACAAGGGCATGGAGAGGTGATACTGGGGCATGGAGAGGCGGTACGAGGGCATGAAGAGGCGGTACAAGGGCATGGAGAGGTGATACAGGGGCATGGAGAGTGAGTGTAATAAGCTGAGGCTGGGAGCACACTCGTCTGTCAGTTTTCTGTATGCGTTTTCTGTACACCACCTGTGTCTGCATGTGTGGAAACATGCACGTTTTATCACAGACGCTAATGTCATTGATAGAGAAAATGTGTGCAGTGCTTCACTGCTGTCTGTTAACATCTTCATTGGGAAAACACATTCAAGTGTGCACTAGCCAATCAAATAACATTGGTTCTCAGTCTGCCTGTGCAGAAAGCGAGGGGGTTTCGCAGTGCTGTCCCAGACCATGAATGTAGACAGAGTATGGAGAATAGGTATTTCTCTATTTTGCATCCAGGAGGTCATTAGCAACTAGTAAGGACTGTTTTGGTGGAAGGGGGGGAGCAGAAGCCAGACTGGAGAGAAAGTTCAGCTTATTTAGCATTTTCCTGCCACCATCTCATTGTCTTTATCTCAGAGCTCTACCCTTGGGTCACAATGCCCTTTAAATACTAATGGCCTGTCTTAACTGGTATTTTTAATGGGCCCTTTTGTGCCTGTTTATCATTGATTAACCTTGAGAAAGACTCTTTCCTACAAAAGCATTATCTGTAATTTCAGGAGAAATAAAACAAGCATGAAGAGCAGGAGAGGGGGGTGGAGAGGAGGAGTTATTTTAAAGTGAGCCGGAGGTGAGAGTGATATAGAGGCTGCCATATTAATTTCCTTTTAAACAATACAAGTTACCTGGAAGCTCTGCTGATCTATTTGGCTGCAGTAGTGCCTGAATCACACCAGAAACAGGCATGCAGCTAATCTTGTCAAATCTGACAATTATGCCAGAAAAACCTGATCTGCAAATGCATGTTCAGGGTCTGTGGCTAAAAGTATTAGAGGCAGAGGATCACCAGGATGCCATGCAACTAGGATTGCTTAAAGGATACCCGAGGTGACATGATGAGACAGACATGTGTATGTACAGTGCCTAGCACACAAATAACTATGCTGTGCTCCTTTTTTTCTTTCTCTGTCTGAAAGAGTTAAACATCAGGTATGTAAGTAGCAGTTCTTGTCTGAGTCAGGGCTGAGTCAGACTACAGCGTGACTCTCACTGATAAGAAATTACAACTATAAAACACTTTCCTAGCAGAAAATGGCTTCTGAGTGCAGGAAATAGATAAAAAGGGTCAATAGTTCATATATTTTAGCTCTGGCATACTTCAAAGAATGTGTCATTGAGCAAAAACAATAAAACATTAAAAACTTAAAAAGTAGATTTAAATATAAAATAAAACTGTGGCATATCTTAAAAAGTTATTTTAGGAGGATGATAGATACAATTGTTTATTTCATTAGTTTATTTTTACCTCGAGTGTCCTTTAAAAGGAAATACTTTAAATATGGCAGCCTCCACATACCTCTCCCTACAGTTGTCCTTTAGGATTGATATGCCAAGAAAGGAGCAGCCAACATCATGACGAATATGAAGCAGGATTGTAAAAATGGATCTCAAAGACTCCCAGCTTCACATCCTGTGAGGTGCAGATTGTTGGAGGAGCTTAACCTATTTTGGTTCCTGGACGTAGTTTCTACGTCCAGGAACCATGCACGCTACCGCGGCCGATCGTGCACGTGCACGCGCACTCCCGGCCGCGGATTCGGTAGCCAAGGAATCAATGTATCGGGCTATGGTGCCCGATCACTGATTCCTCTCCCCCGCTGAAAAAGCGACAGCTTCTCTCGGAAGCTGTGCTTTTTCTGGCTGTCTCCTTCCCGATGCGTCACTCTAAGCGCGTGCTACGCTTAGAGTGACGTCATGTAAACAAACTCATGGCCGCCATCTTGTGGCCAAAAAGTAATACTACACCTGAAAAAAAAAATTAACACACATTTACATTATAAATCTATTGTTTACCCCCCACCCTCCCAAAACTACCCAAATAAAATGTTTACTATAAAAAAAAAAAAATTACAATAAAAAAAAAAAAAAAAAAACATGTAAATATTTACCTAAGGGTCTAAACTTTTTAAATATCAATGTAAAGATGAAATATTTATTTATTTATTTTTATTTTAAACTTGTAAATAGTGATAGATGCAAAATGGAAAAAATGCACCTTTATTTCCAAATAAAATATTGTCGCCATACATTGTGATGGGGACATAATTTTAATGGTGTAATAACCGGGACATATGGGCATATACAATACGTGAGTTTTAATTATGGAGGCATGTATTATTTTAAAACTATAATGGCTGAAAACTGAGAAATAATGAATTTTTCCATTTTTTTCTTATTCTTCCTGTTAAAATGCATTTACAGTAAAGTGGCTCTTAGCAAATGTACCCCCCAAAGAAAGCCTAATTGGTGGCGGAAAAAACAAGATATAGATCAGTGCATTGTGATAAGTAGTGATAAAGTTATAGGCTAATGAATGGGAGGTGAACATTTCTCACGTGAAAACCACGGAACCTGAATGGGTTAAAGTGGCCACACGCCATACAGTTTTCTTATATCCCTTTTCAATTCAAGAATGACAATACATTTTTCTGAGTGATTGTAACATTTGAAAAATTTGACCAACGTACCACACACGTGTGTTCAATTCATCCCCAATTATGAACAAAAATTACCGAATACTGCTCTATACATTAAGAAGCTGACAATCTACCCTACACCATTCACTTTTCATAAAAATTGATCTGAGAAACCCAACACTCCCGACCGACTTATATAGAAAAAAAAGGGAATTGTTTTTATTGAATCGCAATAAAATTGGCTCATTTTGTTGTTTCGGTTGTGTGGCTGAAAGGGAGACTCTGGTTGTGGTAGACAATCTTCAGCAATGTTCTGCCAGTTCTTACAGGTTGCTAACAGGTCCTCTTGTCTGCAGTGTTCTGCCAGTTATTACAGGTTGCTAACAGGTCCTCTTGTCTGCAGTGTGCACCGAAGACAACCCGTGTGAGGGACTCAGCAGGCACGCTACGTTCGAGAACTTCGGAATGGCTTTCCTGACCCTGTTCCGTGTCTCAACAGGTGACAACTGGAACGGCATCATGAAGGTAAGAAGTCGGCAAAAGAGCTGGTCCATTGCAGTTTAGAAAGAGAACCTGTCAGGGCCCTTTTCCACTAGCAGTCGCTAGCGTTCGCGCTGAACGCTAGCGATTGCTGAATCGCAATTCCGCCGTTTTCCCGACGTTTGCGGCCGCGATTTTGCTATGCTATGCACTGCATAGCAAAATCGCGGCAAAAGTCGCTCCGCGGCGCGATCGCGATCAAGTAAAAAACGAATCGCGGTAGTGGAAATGACCTACCGCGATTCCTATGTTAAAAAGCAAACCGTAGCGATTGTAAAATCGCTAGCGGTTTGCGGTTTTGCGATTCAGCTAGCGCAAACGCGCTAGTGGAAAAGGGCCCTCAGGGCTGGCCAGGTGTATAAATGGACACTGTAAAGGAAAATTTTTGTGTGACTATTGTGCTGATCCTCTGCCTTTACCCACTTATGCTGGGAATACACGGTTCGTTTTTGAGGTGATTAAATGGTTCGATAATTTCTGACATGTCTGATCTCCCTTTCGATCCTTTCGCCGCTCGATTTCTGATAGAAGTGAATGGAAAAAGATACGAAAGAGACTGCAGAATCAAGCGGCAAAAACGATCGAGAGGAGAATCGAGCGGCAGAAACGAAGCGTGTATTCCCAGCATTAAACTGCCGCGGATTTCTAAAGGCGTTTCTCTGTTTCCACATCTAGACGCCATGGATATCTAGAGGTACTTCCACCTGCAGCAGATGTCTATAGGCGGGTTTGTTTCCCCCATATTGTTTGGGCTCAGTGCCAACTTTCTTCTTGTCTTGAGATATGCAAATAATTCTAAGTTGATGGAGAATTATGCAAATGTTTCTGGAAATCTATGCAGCTTGAAAATGGACCAACTAAATGCTTTTTTTACTGCATGATTTGATTAATCCATTTACATGTTAGATTTTCATAGTATTTAGCCTAGTTCTGTATCATAAAAACTAGCATAGTTCTTAACCTCCCTAGCGGTATGATTATTTCCAGATTTTTTTTCCAAAAGCATTGCAATTTTTTCACAAGCTTTCAGACCCTAAAAATCATACCGCTAGATAGGTCTGGGGCAGCCCTGCACATTCCACACCTCCAATGGATCAAACTCGGGATTACTGCTCTAAGCTGTGGATTTCTGTCCCGAGCCTGACTCGGGGTTACCGCTAAGGAAGTTAATCATTACAAATTTATTTTCCCCTCAACGACAATCCTACTGACTAATGTGGACTATGGTACATGTAGATGTTACACGACATTTGATGAGCACAATATGAAAAAGGCACTGGCGTGTAGCCTTAAAGGACTTACGAGGCCAAAATCGTTAAAAAAGTCAAGTACCTGCAAGATGTTTAAATGCACGGAGGACGCCGTCCGCGCCCTCCGTGCAGTTCCGCCGGGTTCCCTTCCTGAAAGCGCCCCCCGTGCCGATCGCGACCCCACAGGCCGGGTCAGGCTCTCATGCCGTATGGCCGCTGGAGCTGGCCGCGGCTGCGCAGTCCGCATTGCCGCGATTGCGGCTGCGCAGCTCTAGGGCCAACCCCTCTGAACCACGCACTGTAGCGTGGATCGGAGGGGTTGGCCCTAGAGCTGCGCAGCCGCACTCGCGGCAATGCGGACTGCGCAGCCGCTGCCAGCTCTGGCGGCCATATTAGGAGCGGCATGAGAGCCTGACCCAGCCTGTGGGGTCGCGATCGGCACGGGGGGCGCTTTCAAGAAGGGGACCCTGCGGAACTGCACAGAGGGCGCGGACAGCGTCCTCCGTGCATTTAAACATCTTGCAGGTACTTCACTTTTTTACCGATTTTGGCCTCGTAAGTCCTTTAAAAAAAAAATAGCTGACCCGGAATAAGTATGGCGCCATGACTCCGCTGGCCATATGCTTCTGACAGGGCATACTATTTGAGTTGGGCACCCGGGTGGTGCTGCTAGTAAAACTATTTGCAATTTGCATTACCAGTATTTTGCTACAGACTTACCTGGCCCCCATTCTCACACAAACAGGACAGCCGGATAAATGCAGCTTTATAAAAAAAAAAAAAAATAACCAAGATAGCGTCCTCCATAATTCTCTCACTTCAAACTCTCTATAAGAGCAAGTACTGTGAAATGAATCAATTAACCTTTTGGTGACCACCTATATTAGATCCTCCGCCGCACTTGTGGCTGTTCTAGCCTGATGCGGCGTAGGGTTTACGCCACCTGCCGTTTCCGCTCCCGACGCGATCGTGCGCACCCAAGAGGTGAGATTAAGCTGTCATATGACAGCTGACATTTCCCCCTCAGTAATCAGAAGCCATCGCATATGGCTGCCGATCACGTGATCACTATGATCGCTGGCGGATTGTAGTGATCACTATTGGCAGCTGCGGCGGTAGGGGGGGAAGAAGAGGATCCACTCACCTCCCTGACGTTACCACGATGATTGGCACTCCCCACCGCTCTGGCTGGCATCCCCGCTCTCTCTGACCTCAGTGCAGGGTCCCGGCTTGATGACGTCATCAAGTTGCGACCCGGAACTGAGCGGCAGTAGGAGCGGAGATGCCGGCCAGAGCGGAGGGGTCAGCTGCAGCTCGTCGCTGGAGCCTGGAAGGTGAGTAATGGTTGCCAGCTACAGGGGGGACACTGTGCCCAGCAAGCCCCACTGGGGATCCGACTGCCTGACCCCCCAAACACGCCCCCCCCCCCCTTCAGCGAAAATGCCTGGTCCATAAGGGGGGTTAGGCGGCCGGTCCCCAAAGGGTTAAAGTGTTACTGAAAATTGTAATAAAACAAAGTGTTTCACTTACCTGGGGCTTCTGCCAGCCCCGTGCAGCCCTCCTATCCCGTGCTGGTCCTCCACGATCCCCCATTCTTCCGCCGCCAGCTAGTTTTGTTACCAAAGTGAAACACTTTGTTTTATTGCAATTTTCAGTTCCGTGTGTAAACTGCTTCTGATGTATTTCATTGCTGGATCTGTGCTTGGTCAAGAATTTGGTCTCCAAACTCGCCTATTCCAAAACTACCATGGTGCTGAAGTGACAGCACTGGACCTCCCACCATGCCGACAATACTCAGTCAGTCAGTGTAATATCCGTTCCATTCATTTTGGAGCAGGTTTTGAGTGGTATATTAGCGTAGGATTGATAGGATATAGAGGAGGAGTCAAATTTTGGGGTGTGGGACAACACTAATTGTCAGCTTTTGCCAACATTCCCTATATCCATGTATTCTATTTTCTGTAACGTTGACAGAGATGACTAAATTGTTATCTGTGATTCATTCTTGTTATGAAACAAGACGGACTGGGAACATATTGACATAATGAATATTTACCTTCCGACGCCTCCACATCAGACTCCTGCAGATGTAGAGCATGTACAGGATCTTCTCAAAAAATTAGCATATTGTGATAAAGTTCATTATTTTCTGTAATGTACTGATAAACATTAGACTTTCATATATTTTAGATTCAAATACACACAACTGAAGTAGTTCAAGCCTTTTATTGTTTTAATATTGATGATTTTGGCATACAGCTCATGAAAACCCAAATTTCCTATTTCAAAAAATTAGCATATTTCATCTGACCAATAAAAGAAAAGTGTTTTTAAAACAAAAAAAGTCAACCTTCAAATAATTATGTTCAGTTATGCACTCAATACTTGGTCGGGAATCCTTTTGCAGAAATGACTGCTTCAATGCGGCGTGACATGGAGGCAATCAGCCTGTGGCACTGCTCAGGTGTTATGGAGGCCCAGGATACATCGATAGCGGCCTTAAGCTCATCCAGAGTGTTGGGTCTTGCGTCTCTCAACTTTCTCTTCACAATATCCCACATATTCTCTATGGGGTTCAGGTCAGGAGAGTTGACAGGCCAATTGAGCACAGTAATACCATGGTCAGTAAACCATTTACCAGTGGTTTTGGCACTGTGAGCAGGTGCAAGGTCGTGCTGAAACATGAAATCTTCATCTCCATAAAGCTTTTCAGCAGATTGAAGCATGAACCCACTTTTGACCCAGAAACAGTGGCTGAAGCGCCTGACCTGGGCTACAGAGAAGCAGCACTGGACTGTTGCTCAGTGGTCCAAAGTACTTTTTTCGAATGAAAGCAACTTTTACATGTCATTCGGAAATCAAGGTGCTAGAGTCTGGAGGAAGACTGGGGAGAGGGAAACGCCAAAATGCCTGAAGTCCAGTGTCAAGTACCTACAGTCAGTGATGGTCTGGGGTGCCATGTCAGCTGCTGGTGTTTGTCCACTGTGTTTTATCAAGGGCAGGGTCAATGCAGCTAGCTATCAGGAGATTTTGGAGCACCTCATGCTTCCATCTGCTGAAAAGCTTTGTGGAGATGAAGATTTCATTTTTCAGCACGACCTTGCACCTTCTCACAGTGCCAAAACCACTGGTAAATGGTTTACTGACCATGGTATTACTGTGCTCAGTTGGCCTGCCAACTCTCCTGACCTGAACCCCATAGAGAATCTGTGGGATATTGTGAAGAGAAAGTTGAGAGACGCAAGACCCAACACTCTGGATGAGCTTAAGGCCACTATCGAAGCATCCTGGGCCTCCATAACACCTGAGCAGTGCCACAGGCTGATTGCCTCCATGCCACGCCGCATTGAAGCAGTCATTTCTGCAAAAGGATTCCTGACCAAGTATTGAGTGCATAACTGAACATAATTATTTGAAGGTTGATTTTTTTTTTTGTTTTAAAAACACTTTTCTTTTATTGGTCGGATGAAATATGCTAATTTTTTTAGATAGGAATTTGGGGTTTTCATGAGCTGTATGCCAAAATCATCAATATTAAAACAATAAAAGGCTTGAACTACTTCAGTTGTGTGTATTTGAATCTAAAATATATGACAGTCTAATGTTTATCAGGACATTACAGAAAATAATGAACTGTATCACAATATGTTAATTTTTTTAGAAGATCCTGTATATCCCACACTCAGGGCCGGGCCGAGGCATAGGCTGGAGAGGCTCCAGCCTCAGGGCGCAGTGTAGGAGGGGGCGCACAATTCATTCAGATGTCATTCCTAATTGTGTATGAAGCAGATAGAAATAAGAAAAGGGGATACATAGCAGTGACTGCAAGCCAGATAACTAAATATTAAGGTGTTGGGGAGGTTGTGGGCCCTGTGGCACCTCTTAGTCTAATAGCAATCCGTGTGTGACAGCTGAGGTGGGAGGGATGGAGGGGCGCACTTTGGTGTCTCAGCCTTGGGTGCTGGAGGACCTTGTCCCTGCTCTGCCCACACTACACCGATCAGGGGGATTTTCTGCTCTGGCAGTGTGTTGGCATGGGGGGGGGGGAATAGGACCACTAGAGTGAGAAGTGTGACTTTCTGCTACCCCTGTAGTTATTCATGTAATAATAGCAGCGCAATAGAATCACTTCATCCCCTGTCGGGTTTGATGGACTCCAGTCTTTTGTACTGCCTGTCTATATGCTAATTATGGGCTAGTACACACAGACTTTTGGTTTTAGTTCAGCACCAGTTCAACTGCAAGTCTCCTGCAGCTTGATCCGTTTGTTGCCAGTTTGAGCTCACATTGACATACTAAAGTGAGTTTAAAAAAAAGAAGACAGATACTCAACTATAGAGAGGGAAGGCTCGATTCCATAGAGCCTACCTGTTCTTGTTTGGTCCCCTCATTCCAGCACCGTCACGTTCTGGTCAAATACAGCTCCAGGGAGGGACCCACTGTAGGCTTAGAAAGCATTTGCACATGTGCAGTACATAAAACTCCGACTTTGCTTCTGAAGCTTTCCGAGAGCTCCTGGAGGCGGGGGGGGGGGGGGGGGGGGGGGTTTGTGTGTCAGCCATCATGTGTGTATAGCTCATTTTACTCTGGAAAAATTGTACTTCTTATTTGTATGTGTTTACATGTATTTTAACCACTGAAGTACCAGCGGTCTCTGCCCCTTTAAAGGAGTTATCAGGCATTCATTAGTAAAATAAGTGCTACTTACCCGGGGCTTGGTCCAGCCCCAAGCTCCCAGCATGTCCCTCGCCGCAGCTCTCCCCGCAGCCGTTCGCCGCCTCTCCCTCCTGCTGATGACGTCAGACCGACCTGGAGGTCGGCCTGTACTGCGCCTGCATGAGCGGTGCTGTCAATCACCGCCACGTGAAACGGAGCTTACTATGCAGGCGCAGAACTAGTACGCTCCGGTCCACGTGGCGGTGATTGACAGCGCCGCTCATGCAGGCGCAGTACAGGCCGACCTCCAGGTCGGTCTGACGTCATCAGCAGGAGGGAGAGGCGGCGAACGGCTGCGGGGAGAGCTGCGGCGAGGGACATGCTGGGAACTTAGGGCTGGACGAAGCCCCGGGTAAGTAGCCCTTCTTTTACTACTGAATGCCTGAAGACTCTTTTAAGGACCAGAGACCGTTCAATACCAACAGAATCCTGACGAATTGTCGCAACCGCTGTCACCGCCGCACGCCGGGATCCTCCTGACATAGACTTTGCCGAGTCATGTGAGCCGGTCAGGAGCTGCTTTCATTGGCTCCTGACCGTGTCCATCAATGTAAGCCAATGGGAGTGGCTTACATTGATAGACACGGCCAGGAGCCAATGAAATCTGCTCCTGACCGGCTCACATGGCTCTGCCGCCATAGAGACAGGCAGAGCCAGTGAGCTGCGATGAGAGACGTCGGGTTTGAACGGCGGATGCGCTCTGCGGGCGGTGATTGAAATCTACGCCCTGTCAGCCAGGAGCTCACCAAAACAGGGTGTAGATTTCAATCACCGTGGTCCTAAAGTAGTTAAAATTTACTCTTTTATAGTGGTCCTGTATCTACTTCCGTAGCAGCAGTCTCTGGCCCCTTAAGGACCAGAGACTGCTGGTACTGCAAAACGGCGCTTGCCGATGATTTGCAACACTGATCCACCACTCTCGCCGGTCACGCCGCAGGTCCCCCTCTCTCTGCTGTCTCTATAACGGCAGAGCTCTGTGCCCTGGTCAGGAGCCACTTTCATTGGCTCCTGACCCTGTCCATCAATGTAAGCCAATGGGATTAGCTTACAGTGATGAAAGGGTCAGGACCCAATGAAGTCGGTTCCTGGCCAGCTCATAGAGCTCTGTTGTCCTACTGTCGGCTGGGTGAGTGGGTTGTGGTGGAGGCAGAGTGGCAGGACCGTGCGGTGACGATTGTTGAAATCTACGTCCTGTCAGAGCTGCACAGCCACAAGCAGGACATAGACTTCAACCACACTGGTCTGGAAGTGGTTACATAAACAGACAACACACCAGAAACGTATAAGTGCTGTGCTAGGGGTACACTGTATGATGTCTCCAATAGGTTCAACTTTGGAACAGATAAAATGATTAAATCCACCAAAACTCTCTAACAAACAAGTATTTGATCAAAATATTAATGAGGCATCGATTGCAAATGCCTGTTATTTGTACGACCAGTGGGGCCAGGAGTCCGGGGGCTGTGGGAAGGAGGGGGACGTGAGCGGACTTCATGGCTTTGTACTGCATAAACCATAAAGCACTACAAAGTTCATGGCAGAGCAACTGACATCAGATGAAATTTCAACATTGGCAAGATATCAATTACTTGACCTACCACAAACTGAATTATGTATGCCCAGCGTCAGAGCATATTAACACACACATCCTAAGAAATTCTCTCTGGGTACAGGTAGGAGGCGCCCGGGTAAGGATGTTCAGTATAATATTCTATATGGCAGTATCCAACTATTACACAATAAGTTGTCCTCAGGGCCGGATTACCGACCAGGCAACAAAAGCAGACGCTTGGGGCCCCATTCAGAGTCAAAGGGGCCCCATTAGCACATAAACCAGCCCTTGCCATCCTGTCAGCGGTGGCTGGATGGTATAATGGTTAAAGGGACTCTGAGCAGTGCAGTAACTATGGAAAGATGCATATCAGTTTAAAGCTCTCTTTCTCCTCTTTCCAATGATATCTAAACGGCTGCTCTATGCCTTTTAGTTTTCGATATTTTCGCGATTGAAATCGCGGCCACAGGACGACTTTTCTCCAAAGTCAGAGGTGGCTGGATAGTATAATGGTTAAAGGGACTCTGAGAAGTGCAGTAACTATGGAAATATGCATATCATTTTAAAGCTATCTTTCTCCTCTTTCCAATGATATCTAAACAGCTGCTCTATGCCTTTTAGTTTTCGATATTTTCGCGATTGAAATCGTGGCCACAGGACGACTTTTCTCCAAAGTCAGAGGTGGCTGGATGGTATAATGGTTAAAGGGACTCTGAGCAGTGCAGTAACTATGGAAAGATTCATATCATTTTAAAGCTCTCTTTCTCCTCTTTCCAATGATATATAAACAGCTGCTCTATGCCTTTTAGTTTTCGATATTTTCGCGATCGAAATCGCGGCCACAGGACGACTTTTCTCCAAAGTCAGCGGTGGCTGGATGGTATAATGGTTAAAGGGACTCTGAGCAGTGCAGTAACTATGGAAAGATGCATATCATTTTAAAGCTCTTTTTCTCCTCTTTTCAATGATATATAAACAGCTGCTCTATGCCTTTTAGTTTTTGATATTTTCACGATCGAATCCAGGGCCACAGGACGACTTTTCTCCAAAGTTGGCAGCTCGATTCAGCACAATGCAATGAAATATAAGGAACCCAGGGGGATATAATTACAAACATCATGCTGGTAGGTGTGAGGATGTAATGAATTAGTTGTGGGTATGCTTAAAGGCATATCCACAGGCACTGCTTGGAGTCCCTTTAAGGGCTCTGCCGCTGACACAGGAGACCAGGGTTCGAATCTCAGCTCTGCCTGTTCAGTAAGCCAGCACCTATTCAGTAGGAGACCGTAGGCAGGTCTCTCTAACACTGCTACTGCCTATAGGGCGCGTCCTAGTGGCTGCAGCTCTGGCGCTTTGAGTCCACCAGCAGAAAAGCGCGATATAAATGTTATTTGTCTTGTCTTGTCAAATGATGCCGTGCGCTGCTGATTGTCTTCAGAGCCAGGCTCTCCTCCTAGGTCCCCCTCCTGCTACTGTGCGCTCTGCTGCTGCCCACTCCACCCTCCCTTCCCACAGAGAACCACAGCTGCAGCAAGAATGATAGCAGCAGATGGCAAACGCTCACTCACCTATCCATGATCCAAGCAATAGAG
Organism: Hyperolius riggenbachi; assembly: GCF_040937935.1. NCBI lineage: Eukaryota > Metazoa > Chordata > Amphibia > Anura > Hyperoliidae > Hyperolius > Hyperolius riggenbachi. Next base: position 75,657,055 of record NC_090652.1, on the reverse strand, counting down.
ATCCCGTCATCTGAAACCCATCTGTCTCTTCTACAGTGCATCCGCTCGCTCTGAACTTCCTGATTCTCAGATCAGACATGAAGTAGGAAGTAGTAATAGTAGTAGTAACAGAGCGGCAGCACTCTAGAGGAGACAGATGGGCTCCGGATGACGGGACCTCTATTGCTTGGATCGCAATAGGTGAATGTGATTCATCTGGTGCTGTCATTCTCCCCCACTGCGGCTGCCTTCTCTGCTGGACTATCGTATTCACTGGGATGGAGGCTGCATGGTGGCTGTCTAGTTTGGGAGGAAATTGGTTGTTCGGTGGTGGGAGTGGTTATGTAATTCTGTCTGGGGAACGGCTTCTGGTTTGGCGGTGTCCAGAGCTTTCTGCTATTGCCAGGCTGGAGATGCAGGGGGAAAGTGCTGCTGCTGTGATATCTGGCGCCCTCTTCATAGGGGTGCCCCAGCCCCTGAGTGCAAATGTCCCAGCCATTCATCTCTCACTCTGCATTTTGCCGCTGCTATTCCCTGCATTGTGCACCCACAGAGGAAAGCGTGCTGTTGCCCATAGCAACCAGTAGCTCGGCTGCCCGGTGTGTGCGACATATTGCTGTGCAGCTGCATCTTCTGATTCTATTACGACATGATGGGGGGCCCAAATCAGTTACTTTGCTTAGGGCCCCATTTAGCCTTAATCCGGCTCTGGTTGTCCTACCTTATAGGTGTAAAAGCAAAGCGTACCTGCCGGCCACAGAGGAGTCTTTGTGTCACACGGGGAGTCCAATGCGGTCAGAGGCCCATCACACCTCACATATAGTCCAAACAATCAGCAACGATCCACAAGGACTCGACCCTCCAAAGTGAATTACAGCTAAATATTTATTTTTATAAAGCGGTGTTACAGCACACTAAAAAGCGCAACGTTTCGGGCAGAGGCCCTTTCTCAAGTGCTCAAGTCATCTGGCAACACATTGTGAATATATAAAACTTTACTTACACACCACACCCAAACTAGGGTCAGAGAGCGGCAAAAATATATACTCATAAGAAGCACCTAAGACTAAAGTCTTCATTGAGGCCATACGGTGACTGAGTACCCAGTTTTTCCATCCACCAAGCTTCACGTCTTAATAAAGTGGTCCTGCGATCCTGGCCCTCATGGAACTGCACCACCTCCAGCACCATCCATCTCAGCTGACTCACCCTGTGTCCAAATTCCTTGAAATGCCTTGCTAAGGGGGGATCCCGATTTCTTTCCTCCTCCCCCCTTTTATTTATATTGGGGTTCTATGAGGGCCAGGATCACAGGACCACTTTATTAAGACGTGAAGCTTGGTGGATGGAAAAACTGGGTACTCAGTCACCGTATGGCCTCAACGAAGACTTTAGTCTTAGGTGCTTCTTATGAGTATATATTTTTGCCGCTCTCTGACCCTTTAAGGGTCATATGTACCTTTAAGTATGTGCCCGCCCCCCAATTAGTTTGGGTGTGGTGTGTAAGTGAAGTTTTATATATTCACAATGTATTGCCAGATGACTTGAGCACTTGAGAAAGGGCCTCTGCCCGAAACGTGCTTTTTAGTGTGCTGTAACACCGCTATATAAAAATAAATATTTCGCTGTAATTCACTTTGGAGGGTCGAGTCCTTGTGGATCGTTGCTGATTGTCTACCTTATAGGTGTCCCTTTAGGAAATAGAGACAATCAGAAGTATAAGGAATAATTTTAATGGTGCACTAGATGACAACGCGTTTCACGGTCACAGCCGCTTCATCAGGTCAATAGCAGTGCCTGAAATACAGAGAGTCCGTGTGTCCGGGCGCCAATAATAGTTGGATACTGCCATATAGAATATTATACTGAACATCCTTACCCGGGCGCCTCCTACCTGTACCCAGAAAGTTAACACCCCTCTTGTCAGTAGGGGAGATTAGGCCGATTTTAGTCGACCGATAAATCATTTTTTGGAGCAGCGACCACCTAAGGACCCAAAGGCCGAGTGGGGACGGCACTTCCCCACCTGCGGACACAAGTGGTTGCCTTTACTGCAACCCACGTTTGTGAGTATAATTATTGCTTTTAATAGCTATATCCAGATCCACTAACCGTATTGCACCAGATTGGGCTCCCGGATCTCTCTGTGTTTTTTCCTTCTACTATTCTACAGTAAGAAATTCTCACTCCTTAAGGTGGCCACTAATTATCCAATTTCTAGCAAAAAATTGTTTCAGCCATCAGAAATTCAGATCGAATTGGTTGTAAATAATCTCCATTGATGGGCACAATCTATTGGAAACGATTATAAAAAAAAAAAGTCGTCTGATTGGATTTTCGTCAAATCAAAATTTGGATTTTCTTGATGGTTGTGATAGATCGGAAGCAAAGATTGGTTCGTTGATGGTGTAGTGAACGATTTTTCTTCTGATCAGAATTTTCTGATCGATCAAACGATTTTTCGAAATTGGACCGTTCGTGGCCACCTTTATAGTGATCTCATGAATGCAGTTGTCATATGACCCTCTGGTGCTGCTTCTCTTGTGTCTGTGACCCAACTCTTTGCATCATTAGGAGCTTGAATGGCCAAGGCTCCTCCCCAGTCTGCGTGGAGATCACAGATTGGCAATGTTCTGGAAGGTCCGGTAGATGAGTTTCAGGTTTGGAAACCCAAGTACCAGTAAGGAAAGCAGACAATAAGAGAACCAATAGTGTAGTATTTCTGGGAAATGTAAAGAAAGTCATTTGGCGCTCTGAAACGGAGATACACAATTCAGCCACTGTCTCTTATTGACCTGAGGAAGCGGGAGGGTCCTGTGAAATGCGTTGTCTTTTTATTGGTGTGTAACAAAAAAATCTTAACCTCTTATGACGAGGTAAGACTGTTCCTATTACTTACATCCACTCACTATATATTCTATCACAATTGGGGCGCCTCCTCCCATCTTGCACAGATTGGCAACATTCTTGATATTTTTGGTGTCTGGCTAATAGTCCTGCATTTTAGGGTTACCCACGAATGAAAGTTCCAGGCATGCTAATAACCTGACCTCCTGTTCTCCCCACAGGACACACTTCGGGAGTGCACCAGTGATGACAAACATTGCCTCACTTACCTGCCCTTCATCTCCCCCGTCTATTTCGTCACCTTTGTCCTCATCGCCCAGTTCGTCCTGGTCAACGTTGTGGTGGCCGTGCTGATGAAACACCTGGAGGAAAGCAATAAGGAGGCCAAGGAGGATGCAGAAATGGATGCTGAGATCGAGTTGGAGATGTCTAGGGCACACACGCCTATCGTTGGAGCCTGCCCTCCCACACCAGATGGAAAGGCGATTGTTGCAGGACCGAGTCTTGTGAAAAGTGAGCTGCCAGTGTTGCTGAAACAAGGCCGGGTAAATTTCCTTTCACTTATTCTCATGCATGCAGAACAGGGCAGAGTTTAAGTCAAATTGAGGTTGGGTTTCATAGGCTCACCCTTTACTACAAAGAATTGGAATTCCCCCTTTGCTATGGGCGCCATGCAATTTTGTGGGTGTCTTTTCTCTGAAGAAATGAGGGTCATCCAGAAAGTAACATCCATTTGCTTTTATCTGCCATGCAAGGTATTCTTTCTGTCTAATGTAACTTGCATCTCTCAGGGTAATCTCTTCTCTCCCGGCACTGTGTTGTCACGTGACTACAGAATTTCAGTAACGGTTTGCTCAGCAGCATTAACATTAAGCCCCGCCTCCCACCATCCCCAATCTCTCCTACACATAGGTGAGGAGTGTGATGCTACTGCAATGTAGTAATGAAAACCTTGTTAAAAAAAAAAAAAGCCTACATAAAAAAGGTGATTGTGTGGAGAAATAAGAATAAGATACAGCGCCCCATGTGCAATTAACTTTTTCTCCTGCGTTTTCTCCTTGGAGATAATTTTTCTTATTCTATTTAAAATAACTTTTCAGCACTTTGCAACTGAATAAGTACCAAAAAGTAGTTGAAAAAGTACTGCCAAAATTATTTTGAATGGTTTTTTTTGCTTGGTGGTTTAAAAGGCATTTTATTGACAAGTTTGAAAATATCCCCTAGGAGAAAAAGTGAATTGCATTGGGCCAGGGTGTACAAAATATGTTTCCTTAATTGAAAACAGCTGTTTCTTTCTGGACAACCCTCGTACATTGAGACATATTACAGTGGCATGCCTAGGGTATTTGACACCCGGTGCTGATTATTTACAGACAACTCCCCTATATCAAAAAACATTTATTTGAAGGTGGGTGGCACACTAGTGGTACCCCCCATGTGACATCCCTGGTGGTATCCCCCCCCCCCCCCCCCATCCCTATATAGCTTACCTGGTGGTCTAGTGGTGTCTCACGGAAGGGTAGCCGTCAGGAGGGAGGGGGGCAGAGAACGGCCAGCATGTACGCACTATGATAAGGTTAGATTCACTCACAAGCCGCACTGCTGCCTCCCACTCTGCGGGGGGGGGGGGGCAAATGAGGGAGGCTCATGGAGAGCGTGAGAGGAATAATGACCCCTCCCCGCATCTCCAGACTCCCCAACGCTAATCAGCCACGCCGGCCGGATCCTCAGTCAGTTCTGCCCAGGTATCGCCCCATTGAAGATGACGCCTGGTGCACTCTCTACCTCTGTACATATTATTTTGATGAGTTCCAGTGTAACCTTTTATATTTTTTGTAACACAAAAGGTAGCATTGAGCCAGGAGACTCCCACTTTATTGATCGCAGAGTCAGTGGAGGGCTCTGTTCTGGTGAAGGAAATATGGCCAGTTTCTCCAGCCACCCATCATGCCACGCTCCTCCCCCTGCAGCCCTGCTATGCCTGCGGGCCTGAGGTGAATCTGTGCGCTGCCTTTCTGTGCTCTGTATGACCTGTACCACTATACGTCCTGTGGCTTCCCCTTCTCTGCTCTGCTTATGGGTTCTTCTGTGGTTCTGCTCTGTCTATGGGGGTGATAGGGCTTCTCATGCTTGTGTAGTAATGGTGGGAGAAGAGTTTCAGCAACAAAGGACACCAGATTTTACTTTGTCATGGTCTTGCTGTATTTTTATTTATTGTTGCTGTATTTCTTTGGCTCTGGGCTGAACAGTGGCAGTCAAATGTCCAAGTTGCTATTTATTTGTGCCGTGTGCAAACTTAATGAACCAACATTTCAGTGCTACATCCTGACCAAAAAGATGAGCAGGACTGCCAGGCAACTGGCAACCGAGGTGGCCCGAATAAAATAAGTTATATACCTACCTAGGTAGAGGGAAGCCTCTGGGTAGTCCAGAGACTTCCCATGTCCTCCTCACGCCCACCATTGCCACGTGCTGACACTCGGAATATATCCAAAAAGAGCTTGTTGGCTAGGTTATCGTGGCCGCACCCCTTTTAATACATAAACACCAGAAAATCCATCCAATGATTATAGGAAACGGGTACACTTTTCAATGTTCAAACAATACTGGCTGTGTTATTGATCCAATAAGTGCACTGCAACGTCTATGCCATATCCCATATTACCCCAACACAAAGAAAGGTAAGAAATAGTAAGGCAGACACTATGGTGCTATTCATCAAAACCATGAGCGCAGACAGGTCTATGTTACTAGTGGAAGAGGAAACAACCTGGTAGTCCGTCTTGCTGTCAGGGATAATATAGTTTCAATTGCATTCACAAGGAGAAAGATGGCTCCCAGCACTCCTGAATATTGGCAATTACTTTACTGAAAATCTATAGAAAATCACATAGACAACTACTTGTGCATCAACAGCACACCCCGATACCGGTGAAGCTGTGGGGTAGCATCTGTACGGGGTAGATGCCTGACCACTGGTTCACGCTCCTGCACATCTTTACAGGCTCGATGCACCTTATCCCCTGCTACAAAGTTAATTATCAAACGGCCACTTGATACATCCCATCATAGGTCTGATACTTACTGACTTGCACGCCACCGTCCAGTATTTCTTTTCATTGTGCTTGAGAAAAGGTTGTTTAAACACCAAAAGTCTTGTCCCATTGCACCAACTTATGGTTGGATGATCAAGTGGCCTTCTGATAACTTACTTTGACCTCAATTCACCAATGGCTGTTTGATGAAGAATAATAGGTCAGTAAAATACTGCATTTGGCAATTTTGAATTTTTCCTGATTTCCACACATGCAGTAATAGTTCAATAATTTACTGAAAAATGCTGCTTCAATTCACTAAGACCTGTTTGGTAAAAAGTAGAAGTCTAGGCAGCTGTGGAGTAGATATCGGCAGCAAGCTGTTTTCTGCTATAGTGATGTTCCCCCACTTCTGGCCTGAGCTGCGCTGATTCTTCAGCAGTGATGGTCATGTCTAGGAGAACTCATGGAGAAGCATGTGGGCAGTTTGGTCAGGTGAAAGCTGATTTGCTACTCATGATCATGTGTTAAAGTGGACTTGAACTGCACAGGACAAAATAAAAACAGGGCTGATGCACACCTAAAAGCTTTAGCGTAATCACAAACGCTAAGCGTTTTTAGAATGTTTTTTCTAAGTGATTCTAGGCATGTGCCTAGCGATTTACTAGTAATGCCCAGAGATTTTTGCAGCGTTTTGGTGTACAGTAGAGTGGAAGTGTAAAGCTTTTGTTAAAAAACGCTTGGAAAATCGCAATGCTATAACATTTTTTTGGGAGATGTAGATTTTTCACTTTCTTATACTTAACATTGAGGCTGAATCTCTCAGCTGTGTCACCTAGCTGCCTTGGCAGAGCAGCTAATTTGAAAGTATGGGATGTTAACCTGTGAAAGCAGGAAGTAGATACACTGCAGATTTATTGCAGGATTTGTGTCAGCTGTAACAAAGAAATGTTTTTCTTGAAAAGTTATGCTTTTCCTTATCTTTTAGAGCAGAGAGGAAGTTCTGAGTTCAGGTCCGCTTTAAGGAAAACCCTTCATAATAAGAAAGTTCTGTCTGTTTTAGAATCCCCCAAAAAGCACACTTTACGGTTTCTGATTTCTGTGTCAAGACTCTGGTTACACGTTAATGTTGTGAACTAGAATTTGGGTGTAGACTTTTTTCATTCTGGCTGTTTTCCTGCTCAGCAGTGCTGTATGGTGATTGTGCTGCTCTTTTTGTCAAGTTAAATATTTTGCAATAATCAGCTAATATTAATATCGATCTGGAAATATACTTCGGTTTCATTTTTACATCATACTCCACTGGCCAATTCCTGATAGATGTCAGCATGAAATTTAGCAGGAATTGGCCTAGCGCCGGTGCTTACCTGACTGCCCTCCAAATGTAAAATGTTCCCCCCGGTGCCCGTGCTGTGTGGAATCTCCCCTGTCCCGGAGCCACGACTCCTGGCCGCCTCTGCTGTCAATCCGAGTGCCACCTGGGGCGTGCTCCATGTGGTGATGTCACACGCCCCTGGTGCCACTCGGGGGTGACGGGAATGAGGCCGGGAGTCGCGACAACTGGACTGGTGAGATTTTACACTGCACGGGCACCAGGGGGAACATTTTGCACTTGTGGGGACATCGGACGGGGTTCCATCACATTTGTTTCTATATTGAATGTTATTGCTGCCTCTCACAAGATTGAGCATTTACGACAAAGATGTTTCCAGCATGTCCGACCGACGCATTTGACCAATTTTGGCTCGAAATTAGTTGAATCTATGAACGGGCATGCTTGTTGCAGCACCAATTTCCCACTGATTCAATAAGATTGTCGAATCGAATGGTCGGTCAGCCCAAAAAAATCGGTACCTGTACGGGCACCTTAACACTTCAGAAGATGGTCAGCAATGGCACCTCCACCTTGATGTTGTAGAGTTTGGAACGTTATATTACAGATGTTCCTTGTCACTGTCCTCTGCCTGACAGCATGTTCTGTGTCTTCCCTGCAGGACGGGGACATCTACATGAGGGATGGGATGGGATCCCAGAATCTGCTGACTGTCAGGAAGGTCTCGGTGTCCCGAATGCTCTCATTACCCAACGACAGTTACATGTTCCGTCCTCTTCTGCCAGCGAAGGCTTCGTACCCCCTGCGGGAGATGGAGGTCTGTGAGGAAGGCTACCCCAAAGGTATTCTGATGTTCTTCTGCTGGGAGACTGGCACTGCTGTTCTGTAACTCATTTCTATGCTATGTGAGCCTAATTAGGAATACTGAAGGCAACAGGAAATTTGGGTGCCCATGAGCCCTACAAAGTTTGGACTCCGCCATAGGCATATATATTATATATATATATATATGCTATGGGCGGTGCCCGAAAAGTCTAGGTTTTTTGCAGTGGATTGGGGGTGGGGGGAGGTTGTTAAAGTGTACTTAATGATACTAAGATAAACAAAGGTAAGCCTCAGGATACTACTCGGAGTTCTGCTAACCCCCCACCCCCCAAGATTAGTGACAATGTTTTGTCTGCAATTGTATTGAGGCCGTACACCTCCACTGGCATCAGCGTGGCTGTGCGGTACGCTTTTGCACAAGCAGCTCCGTGCTAATGTACATGCACAGCCACGCTTATTTCAGTAGAGGAGCTTGGCCGACATCCCGAGGGTTCGTGCTCGGCAGGGGGTTTACAGAATGTGGAGTGAAGTCTTAATAGTATCGTGAGGGTTCCCTGACTGCAGCTAACTATCTCGAGTTCTCTTTAAAGTGGATCCGAGATGAAAAACTAACTATAACAAGTAACTTGTCTATATATCTTATCCAAAGTTTAGATAGTTTACACAGCAAATCTAGCTGCAAACAGCTTCAATAGAATATGATTATTTCTTCCTCTGATACAATGAGAGCAGCCATGTTGTTTGTAAACATTACACACAGGCAAGCTTATCTGCATCTTCAGCACTCAGCCTGTGAAAAAACCTAATCCCCCCTCCTCCTCCCTCCGAAATCTCTGGCTAGTAATACCTCCCCCTCCTACTGCCCAGACTGAGCTCCCATGAGCCCTTGCTACTGTCTGAAAATGCCAAGGTTCTCTGAAAAGAGAACAAAAACAAAAAGTATTTGGCTTGAGGAATGCCCTATAAACCAGCATTTTTCAACCGCTGTTCTGCCGCGGGATGTTGCCTGGTGTGCCGCAGGACTGTCATCTTTCCCCCCCGTCCCCGCGGCCGTCGCTGTTATTACTTTCCAGCAGCGTATCTCCCGGCTGCTGTGTGTGATGCGACAGGAAGCAGGGCTCGGTTCCCATAGTAACGGCGATACACATCGCCTCTACAGGAAGCCGATGCCCTGCTTCCTGTCGCATCACACACACAGCAGCCGGGAGGTACGCTGCTGGAAAGTACACGCGCCGGAGAGGGGAGAGCGGCCGCTGCTAAGGTAATAACAGCGGCGGGGACGGGCGGGGGGCACCACCTACCTATACTGGCCACTATACTGGCTCTACTAGGGCACTATACTGGAGCACTATACTGGCTATACTGGGGCACTATACTGGAGCACTATACTGGCTATACTGGGGCACTATACTAGCTATACCGGGCACTATACTAGCTATACTGGGCACTACCTACCTATACTGAGCACTATACTAGCTATACTGGGCACTATACACCTATACTGGGCACTATTCTAGCCATACTGGGCACTATTCTAGCCATACTGGGCACTATACTAGCTATACTGAGCACTATTCTAGCCATACTGGGCACTATACTAGCTATACTGGGCACTATACTGGCTATACTCGGCACTATACTGGAGCGCTATACTGGGGAACTATACTGGGCACTACCTACCTATACTGAGCACTATTCTAGCTATACTGGGGCACTATACTAGCTATACTGGGGCACTATACTGGGGTAACTATACTAGCCATACTGGGGCAACTAAACTCCCTATACTAGGGCAACTATGCTAGCTATGCAGCAACACCCGTGCCCGACCCCTTCCCCCCCGCAACCCAATCCCCCCCGCCGTTCCCCGGAGAAAAATTGGGTCAGAAAGTGTTCCCCGGGCCGCGGGCCGGAAAAGGTTGGGAACCACTGCTATAAACAATAGGAAAGAAGCACAATTATGTAATGAGTAAAAGTTCATCTCGGATCCACTTTACGGTCAGCCATGCGGGGGTTGGTTAAGGTTAGGGGGTAGGAGGACAGTTCTGTGTGAGAATAGGGTTAGGTTTAGCTGTAGTAAATTAGTAGTATAATATATTCTACAGTACGACAGTAAAATTTAAGTATAAGTGAATTTATCATTTGCCATTTCTGGGTGCCATTTTTTTCATGTATACATACTGAAGGTTGGCCAGAATCTGAAGGGGGTTGCCTTCACTTACAAACTGACATGGCTATTTAAAGAGGCACTATGGCGAATTGGGCATTTTTTTAATTGATAGTAATCATCAAACAAGCATTTGGTGGAAGTATTGAAAAAAAAAATAGGAAAAAAACAAGCAGAGCTGTCACATTGATCACCTAATCAGTGGGTATATCACCGCTGGTGTAGTAAGCAACAGAGATGGCAATCAGCTCATTCGGTTCTGGGCGGACTGCCAGTGTGGGGTGGTAGTGCTAAAGGGGCAGAGCTACACACTCACACACATTGAATTCCTGGGAATATCAGCCTGCACTAGGAATAAAAGTACTTTTAGTACACCGTGAATGCATAGTGCTGTAAAATGAATCGCTAGGCATCACATTGGCGTAAGAAGGAAATCACCGCTGGGAGATTTGGGCACAGGATACAGCCGATATACGGCTCACCCAGCTCCTGCACAAGTCCCGGCGGCGTTAAATTCCCTCTCCAGGTCAATGTATATAGTGGGGAATGATGTAATTTGGCTTCCAGCTATTGCTGGCGGCTGAATTAGTGTTTTAAAAGTAACATCAGCTCCGTCTTCTGACGGCACAGAAGTTACTCACTGTACGCTGCTATAGCTGTAATTCCTATTACGGCCTATGGTGGTGCCGGCTGCGCCCAAGTCTCCTGTGCTGGATTGCTTGTGGTCTTTACACTGTGTGGCCACTGCACATTGTTTGATGATGCAAGCAACCTGCCAGTTACAGAGAGAATGTAACAACATAAAGTAGAATGCAGTAAGCTATTTAGGATACCCACTTATATGTTAAATGTATTTGTTTCAAAATCATAAACCCTTCCTATAGCTTTATATTGGTGTATATTAGGATGTTGCCCTTCTCTGCCATTGAGACTTATCCTAGTTTGTTTATTATGGGGAATCCTCTTTTCAGAGACCAGCTATGTTTTAGTACTGGCTTTAGAACTCTCAGCAGGGATGCTCAACGGATGCATTTACCAGTGATTACTCGTGATTCAAATAAGGTTTAATTGGTGAAAGGTGTACGGCAGGGATACAAGGTGTTATTTACCCATAATTCCGCCGTCCGCCCTGGGTTGCAAGCCTTCCGATGGTGCACTTCCTCCTTCAAGCCGGAAGGAGGAAGTACGTCGGCGTGAGGCATGCAACGCGACCAATAGGATGTGTGCAAGCTCTTTGGAATGCAGGGCAGACGGTGGAATTATGGGTAAATAACCCCTTGTATCCCCGCAGCACACCTGCACCAATTAGACCTCATTTGAATCACGAGTAATCACTCGTGAATGCATCCGGTAAGCCTCCCTGACTCTCTGTAAATATACATTCCGCAAAGATCACCTGCCAGTACACGATGCACGCTGACCAAAAATTGTAAATTAAAAAAATGTTAAAAAAAAAGCAATTTTACTAATTGTTATTATGATTACAGTTACTCTTAACCACTTGCTGACCGCGTCAAGCCGATGGGCGTTGCCACGGCGGCAGCCTCGGGACCGCTTAATGCCGATTGGTGTAAGGTCCTGGAGCAGTAGTTTGCGGGCGGTCACGCATCTGATTGGCATTTGATTGATGTCTGATAGTCTGTGCACTGTTGTTTGACATCTGATTAGCCTCTTGATTGGCTTTGATTGACCTCTGTCTGTTTCTAATTTCATTTGATTGTTTTCGATTGCTATCTGATTTTGATCTGATTGCCTCTGATTGCCCGTCATCACTGTCGCTAATCAGCATTGGTACTATATAGTATCTGTAAGTGATCAGTACTGATCGCAGTCAGATCTATAGAAGTGCATTATGGTCACCTTAGAGTAGGCTCCACTAAAAACGCAGTGTTTGCCAAAGTCCAATGAGTACCTTTAGGATTTCACAGGTCATTTTTACTTGTTTGGTTTCCAGACTACACCTCACGGTTTAGGGCCCCTAAAATGCCAGGGCAGTATAGGAACCCCAAAAGTGACCCCATTTTGGAAAGAAGACACCCCAAGGTATTCCGTTAGGTGTATGGCAAGTTTATAGAAGATTTTATTTTTTGTCACAAGTTAGTGGAAAATGACACTTTCTGAGAAAAATAATAATTTCCACTGACCTGTGACTCATTGGACTTTGGGTCCCTTTGCACACATAGGCTGCAAAAAAAGTGTCACACATGTGGTATCGCCGTACTCAGGAGAAGTAGTATAATGTGTTTTGGGGTGTATTTTTACACATACCCATGCTGAGTGGGAGAAATATCTCTGTAAATAGACAATTTAGTGTAAAAAAAAAAAAAAAGTTTACAGAGATATTTCTCCCACCCAGCATGGGTATGTGTGAAAAGACACCCCAAAACACATTGTACTACTTCTCCCGAGTACGGCGATACCACATGTGTGGCACTTTTTTTGCTGCCTAGCTGCGCAAAGGGGCCTAAAGTCCAATGACCGCATTTAGGCTTTACAAAATGCCAGGGCAGTATAAGTACCCAACAAGTGACCCAATTGTGGAAAGTAGACACCCCAAGGTATTCACTGAGAGGCATGGTTAGTCCGTGGCAGAATTTATTTTATTTTTTTGTCACAAATTAGCAGAAATGGAAACACTTTTTTTTTTTTTGTCACAAATTGTAATTTTCTGCTACCTTGTGACAAAAAAAATAACTCTTTTATGAACTCACCATGCCTCTCAGCAAATACCTTGGGATGTCTTCTTTGCAAAATGGGGTAATTTGGGGGGTATTTATACTATCCTGGCATTCGAGCACCTCAAGAATCATGACAGGTGCTCAGAAAAGTCAGAGCTGCTTCAAACTGCGTAAATTCACTTTTTTGTACCATAATTGGCAAACGCTGTAACTTTTACCCAAACCAATAAATATACACTTATTGGATTTTTTTTTTTAATCAAAGACATGTAGCACGACAAATTTGGACAAAAAAGTTTATAGAAATTTTACTTTATTTGAAAAAAATGTTACCACAGAAAGTTAATATTTTTTTGACAAAATTCCTGTCTTTTTTGATGAATATAATAATAAAAACTAAAAATTGCAGCAGAAATCAAATAGCACCAAAAGAAAGCTATATTAGTGACAAGAAAAGGAGGTAAAATGTGTTTTGGTGGTAAGTCGTATGACCGAGCAATAAACCGTTAAAGCTGTGCAGTGCTGAATTGTAAAAAATGGCCTGGTCTTTAGGGGGGTTTAAGCCTGTGGTCCTTAAAGCGGATGCGAGATGACAAACTAACTATAACAAGTAACTTGTCTATATATCATATCTAAAGTTTAGATATGCTCGTGCTCGGCAGGGGGTTTACAGAATGTGGAGTGAAGTCTTAATAGTATCGTGAGGGTTCCCTGACTGCAGCTAACTATCTCGAATTTTCTTTAAAGTGGATCCGAGATGAAAAACTAACTATAACAAGTAACTTGTCTATCTTATCTAAAGTTTAGATAGTTTACACAGCAAATCTAGCTGCAAACAACTTTAATAGAATATGATTATTTCTTCCTGTGATACAATGACAGCAGCAATGTTGTTTGTAAACATTACACAGAGGCAGGCTTATCTGCATCTTGAGCAAAAAAAACTAATCCCCCTCCTTCTCCTTCCTCCCCTCTGCCTCTGAAATCTCTGGCTAGTAATACCTCCCCCCATACCTCCCAACTTTTTGAGATGAGAAAGAGGGACACTTAAGCCACAACCCCTAGTCACGCATACCATAAAGATTTCATAAGAAAAATATGTTGTTTTATAATTCAAACAACACTGGTCCTCTCTAGCCTGGTTCATTTTTTTATTTTAACCTTTTACAATTAGTAATATATCAATTGAAAGTCAATCAAACACATTTTTAGTAGAGAAATATATAAATTTACATAGAAAGAGGGACAACGTCTTGAAAGAGGGACAAGTGAGGACTAGGAAAGCGGGACTGTCCCTCCGAAAGAGGGACAGTTGGGAGCTATGTCTCCCCCTCCTCCTGCCCAGACTGAGCTCCCATGAGCCCTTCCTACTGTCTGAAAGTGCCTTGGCTTTCTGAAAACCTGTGGGCGTGGTTTCTTTAGTTTATAGGGAATTAAGAGTATTAAGACAAAAACAAAAAAGTGTTTGGCTTGAGGAATGCCCTATAAACAATAAGAAAAGGAACACAATTATGCAGTGAGTAAAAGTTAATCTCAGATCCACTTTAAGTGGTTAAAGTGATGATAAAGCAAAGAGAAAAAAAAATGTAATACCTATGGAGAGGTAAGGTTCTGGATCCTATAGAGCCTTTGCTATCCTTGCTCAGTGGCCTTGTTGCACCGCTGTCACCCTGTTATTTGTTGGATTTATATAGAGCCAACATATTACGCAGTGCTATACAACATGTGAGATTACAGACAATGATAATGGGTGACCGACAGCACAATACAGGTAATAATACAATGTCAGATCATACTCATTACTCTGGGTAGAGTGCGCAAGGAAGTATGATACACAAGGAGAGAGGGCCCTGCCAAAAGCTTACAATCTATAGGGAGGGGGTGATGACACGAGAGGAGGGCTGCGTCGAGAGGATAGAGTTAGGGCAGCGTTGAGGTGAGGTAGGCTTCCTCGAAGAGATGAGTGTTGAAGGAGGGGGGCAAGCCTGATGGTCAGTGGGAGAAAGTTCCACAGGATGGGGGCAGCTCTAGTAAAGTCCTGTAGTTGGGCATGGGAGTGCAGAAGAGTGGGGTGGTTAGGAGGAGGTTGTTTGAGGAGCAAAAAGGGTGGCCAGGTGTGTATCTGCTGACCAGGTCAGACATGTGGGTCGGGCAAGACTTGTGTATAGATTTGTAGGCCAAACATAGGATCTTGAAGCTGATTCTGATTCCGTTGCAGGTATTCTATTAGAATATGCCTTTGGGGATACTCTGAAGGCTTCAGAAGCACTTGTATCCCCGAATGCTTCTGAAGATGGGTGGTTTCAAACTGTGCATGCACAAGCGCTCACTGCACGTACGGAGCCGCCTGCCTTAGAAGCACTCGGGGAGCACAAGTGCGCCCAACGTTTTTCAAGGGATTCTGAGGGCGGCAATTTTGAACCGGAGCCATCATTGGCACACGGACACCCGAGAGAGCACAGGGAACGCTCTATGAGATCCAGAGCCTTCCCTCTCCAGATTTCACTAAACATTTGCTTTAAAGAGGAACCAAATTTATTACCGGGCTATCAGAAGATACAGTACTTTTTTTTTGTCTAGGTGGAATTTTCACTTGACAACCCTGAGTCTTTCCTGCAGCCAAAGTCCACCTCAAATCTCTCAGAGGCCTTGAAAGGACATAGTCTATGAGATGCTAATCATTGCCTGCAGGCACATTTTATGCACATTGGCTGCAGCTTGGAAGTAGACCAATGAAATTCTCTTCCAAGCTCATACAATTTGCATACAAGCCAAAATTATCAGCATCCCAATGAGTATCTCTGGTGGCCACACAGCAGTCAGATAAGTGATGATTTTTCTCTTCCTTGCAGGATCTGTGTTATCAGTCCATTCCCAACCAGTGGACTGCAGCCATTCCCTGAAGGTGCCGGTGGACTGCCAGATATTACCATCTACCAGCTGCCATGCCGATCCAGAGGAGATTCCACCTTCCCGCTCAGCCTCCCGATCACCAAGTCTAAACAGATTGCTGCATAGACAGGTACCGCATTAAACACTAGTAATGTTCTTGTCTCAGGGCTCTTTCCCACTCGCTAATCCGATTTCATATATGCGTTTTGACACATGGCATGGCGGAAAGTTGAGCTTTGACGTGCATTAGTGGCGCTAGTTCTAATTCACTCGATGGGAAACCGATTGCGTCATGCGATTCAATTCTCCCTGAGGAGTTACAACGTAATGCTCTGGAACACTTTAACGAATGTGAACAATAACATGAAAGTCAATAGAGTTTAATGTTACCTTGCTTGTCCGTCAGACCGGCACGGCATCTAGTGGGAAAGGAGCCTCAGAGGGGCTTTAGGTTTATATAAAACCTAATTTATAGTTACACTAATACAATCATCTTCCACTGAAGCCTATGAAAAAAAAAAAAAAAAAAAAAAACTTATGAAACCTGCTGCAATTATTAGATCAGTGACCTGCGCATTTTCAGTACGTTTGGCACCAAAAGTATGTTGCCTGGAACTGTAGCCAGTCAAATTCAGCAGCTTCTAACTTTGCTAGGCTCAGTTTTCAGCTGCAGGCTATTTGAGACAAATCTGATGGCACACACTCACGGGCTACAATTGTCGCCGCAACACGTCGCCCGTGAGTATGAGGCGTTGCACGGGCGCGCACCCCGAACCGTCGCTCATCGCTGCTGTCGCCAGGCAATTGCCGCGGTCAATCGCCCGGCGACAGTTTCCGCCGCAACTGTCGCTAGTCCGCGTGAGTATGCGGACTAGTGACAGCAACCATCAGGGTATTCCTGAGCTTCCGGCGGGGGGAGGAACTTCAGCGACAGCTTCCTTCGCGTCAGTTGCCAGGTCCCTCCGCCGTGTGTGTGCGGAGGGACCTGGCGACGAGCTGTCGCCGGCCTGTCGCGCACACGCTCCCGTGTGCTAGCGACAGGCCAGAAATGTTGCCCGTGAGTATGAGGCATGAAGACTCAGACACATGCTCAACAAAAGTATTTTACATGCACGATTATCAAACTACTTGGGCCTCAATTCATAAAAATGAGTGCGGTAGTTCAGAGATGGGCGGGAAATTACCGCTAGCCGTAAATGAGGTTTTTGCAGTAAATTCATAAAAAAAAAATTCAGAGAGCGATAGCAGGCGGTAAGTGTGCGGTGTGGTGCGGAAAGCTGTCGGTAAAATTTGCTGAGTGCGGTAGTGTGCCGCTGACTTCCCAATGACAAGATGCATGCTGGGTAGAAGTGGGCAGTTTTAGACACGTGACTTATTTTGTATAAATTATTATATTATATATTATTCTTATAAATTATATAACTCTGTACGATTTCTAACCCTTCCTCCTCTGTATCCTTAAAAATTCCATAACATTAAGCTGCAAGGGCTCCATTTGTCACCTAAAATGCTACTGTGTAGAGCAAACTCGCCAGGTCTTTGCTGGCGATAACAAGCTGTTATTTATCGCTTCCTTACTCCCCCCTTTTTTTTTTACATGAATACACTTCATTCACTTTACCGACACAAACAACGTTTACATTACCGCACCATTACCGCATGCGGTAAACATGCGGTAAATTTTATGAATCCACTAACAAAAATATACCATGCGGTAATGTTTTATGAATTGAGGCCATGGACAACTTTTGTCAAGTAAAATATCACTGATAGGAGGCGACCAATGACTGATAATCCAACTGTTGGATTGACTTGAGCTGCGTCTTATCAGTCACTGGTCGCCTCTAATCAGGGATATTTGACTTGACAAAAGTTGTCCAACTTCTTCAAGTTGTTTAATAATTGTGCATTTAATGCTGGGCATACACGGCTCGTTTTTGCCGCTCGATTCTCCTGTTTGATCGTTTCGCTGCTTAATTCTGCAGTCGATTCTCTTATCTTCCACTCGTTTTTCTTATCTTTTTCCATTCACTGCTATCTCAAATCGAGCGACGAAATGATCGAGCGGGAGATTGGACATGTCGAAAATTATCTATTGAGCCATCTAAATGGCTCAAAAACGAACCGTGTATTCCCAGCATAAAAGACTTTTGTTGAGCGTGTATGTGAGGCTCGAGACAAACTCTGAAGATTAGCATCCATCAGAGAGGAAACCTAAACTAAGATATGGATTTTTCCTTTTTGAAATAATACCGGTTGCCTGACTCTTCTGCTGATCCGGTGTCTCTAAAGGTGCGTACACACATGCGACTATAGTCGTTTGTAACGATCGTTCCCCGATCTTTACCAACGACGATCGTTACAAAAAACGAACCACCGACTATTAACCACTTGATGACCCACCCTTTACCCCCCCTTAAGGACCAGCGCTGTGTTTAGTGATCTGTGCTGGGTGGGCTCTGCAGCCCCCAGCACAGATCATGTAGCAGGCAGAGAGATCAGATTGCCCCCCTTTTTTCCCCACTAGGGGGATGATGTGCTGGGGGGGTCCGATCTCTCCTGCCTGCGTGTGGCTGGCGGGGGGGGCACCTCAAAGCCCCCCTCCGCAGCGAAATTCCCCAGTCCCTCTCCTACCTGCTCCCCCCCCCCGCTATCCGTCCTGTGCAGCCAGTGACAGGCTGTCCCCTGTCACATGGCGGCAATCCCCGGCCGCTGATTGGCCGGGGATCGCCAAACTGACTTACGGCGCTGCTGCGCAGCAGCGCCGTACAATGTAAACAAAGCGGATTATTTCCGCTTGTGTTTACATTTAGCCTGCGAGCCGCCATCGGCGGCCCGCAGGCTATTCACGGAGCCCCCCGCCGTGAATTAACAGGAAGCAGCCGCTCGCGTGAGCGGCTGCTTCCTGATTAATCAGCCTGCAGCTGGCGACGCAGTACTGCGTCGCTGATCCTGCAGCTGCCACTTTGCCGACGCGCGTTATGAGTGCGCGGTCGGCAAGTGGTTAAGGCAAACGACGAACGAGCCAAATCGCTACAAAAGAAAGTTCTGTCTCGGCGGATTTTAACCAACGACGATCGTTTGCAAAAGTAGTACATTGTTGGAAACGGTCGTTCGTACTAGGCTTGACATGCGCATGTCACTATTTCTCTGTGAAACTTCTCATTTTTATGTGCAGGCGCAGTAGTTGCTTTATGTGATGTAACGTTCGTTCTAACGATCAGATCGTTACACACCTTTTAAAACTATCTTTACTTAGGTTGTTCTTTTATCAATTTAAAGTTCGTTCGTCGTTCTCAACGAACGATCGTTGTCGCATGTGTGTACGTAGCATAATACTTTTCGCCACAGCCACTAAACAAGCATGCAGATCAGGTGCTCTGACTGAAGTCAGACTGGATTAGCTGCATGCTTGTTTCAGGTGTGAGAATCAGCCACTATTGCAGACAAAGAAATCAGCAGGACTGCCAGGCAACTGATATTGTTTAAAATGAAACATCCATATCCCTCTCAGTTTAGGTTCCCTTTAAAGTGGAATATGACCCTGCATTTCAACTTTGCTCTAAAACATTATTTACAGTATATTATATGCAACCAGCATTTTTTTTTACTAGACCAGCATTGGAAGGGTTACACAGGGCTTTAAAGTTCCTGGAGATTTCTGCAGACGCATCCGAAGCTGACATAGATACATTTATGTAAACAAAATGTATCTAAGTGTTGAATGTGACTCACTCTCTCTGACTGAGAAGGAGCTGGAGGACAGCCAAAGAGTGTGTAACATTTCTCAATAGATACATTTAACTAAATAGAATGTAACAATCTGAACTTCTGCATATCTCTCCACGGAACTTTAAACCTCTGTTTTTAACCCTTCCAATGCTGGTCTAGTAAAAAAAATGCTTTTTGCATAGAATATGCTGTAAATAATGTTTTAGAGCAAAGTTGAAATGCAGGGTTATATTCCGCTTTAACCACTTGAGGACCCACCCTTGACCCCCCCTTAAGGACCAGCGCTGTTTTAGCTGATCTGTGCTGGGTGGGCTCTGCAGCCCCCAGCACAGATCAGGGTGCAGGCAGAGCGACCAGATCGCCCCTCTTTTTTCCCCACTAGGGGGATGATGTGCTGGGGGGTCTGATCGCTCCTGCCTGCCGGGTGTTGCGGGGGGGGAGGCACCTCAAAGCCCCCCTCCGCGGCGAAATCCTCCCCCTCCCTCTCCTACCTGGCCCCCCCTGGTGACCGGGCTGCACAGGACGCTATCCGTCCTGTGCAGCCAGTGACAGGCTGTCCCGTCACATGTCGGCGATCCCCGGCCGCTGATTGGCCGGGGATCGCCGATCTGCCTTACGGCGCTGCTGCGCAGCAGCACCGTACAATGTAAACAAAGCGGATTATTTCCGCTTGTGTTTACATTTAGCCTGCGAGCCGCCATCGGCGGCCCGCAGGCTATTCACGGAGCGGCTGCTTCCTGATTAATCAGCCTGCAGCTGGCGACGCAATACTGCGTCGCTGGTCCTGCAGCTGCCACTTTGCCGACGCACGGTATAAGCGTGCGGTCGCCAAGTGGTTAAGGAGAGTAGGTTACCTGATCCAGGGGGCTGAGCAGATCAGGTAGCTGAAAAACACCGCTCCTCACCGCTCCTGTGGGCCGCGCTGGTCACAACGCTGCAAGGAGGGACTATGTCTCTGTTGCAGGAAGGCGGGGGCTCAGCCAGGGAGAGAGAGCTGCCCAATGGCAGCTCTGGAAACCCTGCAGGAACGCCCCTGGTGGGTGTTTTGGAAAGGGAATCCCTCTCCCCTGTGTACCTCCGAGATGGTGACAAATATTTTCACTAATTTCAGGGGGCAGACAATGGGGGGCAGAAAACATTCCTCTGTGTCCCATCTGTCCCCCATGGATTATTTTTAAAGCCGAATACAAAACCACACCTAATTATAAGTGGCCAATGATGGGCGAATTTTACCACCTCCATGTAGTATAAGGGGTTAGCTACACAGTCTGGTCATAGTATTGAATGTCTGTTGGTCCTCATACTACATAGAAGGTAAGGATGTTTGTGTAGTAATAATAGCTTTAGGACAGTTGTCATCTCAAGTTTTACTAGGAGGGCCTAGAATTTGAGTTACATTGCAGCTAGGTTGGTACATGGACATAGGGCCTTGCCCATGACTATGGCCACATTTCACCATTGCACGTTAAGTGTGCCACACATTCTCTTTTTCTTGGTGCCCAGGAGTGCCTCGAATCTTCTGGAATCCTAGCAACGTCCCTGACAGGGAGGAGACTTAATGACTAATGTAGGAAAGAAGAGTGGAAAGTATTATGGTGATAACAGCCAAATGGAATTAGGACTCATAGTTCACCATTAATCCAGGTTTCTTGAACAATTTCATACACATTTTTTGTACACAGATGTTCTCCTCTCCCTCCTTGAACTACGACTCTTAGTTCCATTTGGCGGATATTATCATAATTGTTTCCATCTACTCTGTTTCTCTATGTATCGTGTATTAGTAGCTAACCCTTCCTGTGTATACGGACTGTGGTCTTCACATTTCTACAATTATTGCAGGCTGGTAAATCTACGCCTGTTGGGCAAGGAGATACCGTATTTTCGGCCATATAAGATGCACCCAGGTTTAACCACTTGCCGACCGCACACTCATAACGTGCGTCGGCAAAGTGGCAGCTGCAGGACCAGCGACGCAGTACTGCGTCTCCAGCTGCAGCCTAATTAATCAGGAAGCAGCCGCTCGTACGAGCGGCTGCTTCCTGTCAAATCACGGCGGGGGGCTCCGTGAATAGCCTGCGGGCCGCCGATGGCGGCTCGCAGGCTAGATGTAAACACAAGCGGAAATAATCCGCTTTGTTTACATTTGTACGGCGCTGCTGCGCAGCAGCGCCGTAAGGCAGATCGGCGATCCCCGGCCAATCAGCGGCTGGGGATCGCCGCCATGTGACAGGGGACGTCCTGTCACTGGCTGCACAGGACGGATAGCCGTCCTGTGCAGCCCCGATCACCGGGGGAGGCAGCAGGTAGGAGAGGGAGGGGGGAATTTCGCCGCGGAGGGGGGCTTTGAGGTGCCCCCCCCCGCCACCCACAGCAGGCAGGAGAGATCAGACCCCCCCAGCACATCATCCCCATAGGGGGGAAAAAAGGGGGGCAATCTGATCTCCCTGCCTGCACCCTGATCTGTGCTGGGGGCTGCAGAGCCCACCCAGCACAGATCAATCAAACCAGCGCTGGTCCTTAAGGGGGGGTAAAGGGTGGGTCCTCAAGTGGTTAAAGGGCAAAAACCAGGGGGAAAAAAATATACTAAACCTGGTGCAGCCATGTTACAGGAGCGTCTTGTACATGTTCTACCCAAATGGTGTCTCCTCCTCTGTCCCGTTCTATCACAGCGTGTGCCCGCTCCCCCCTCACGAGTGCCGGTAAAATTGCTGTGTGCTTTCTGTGCACAGGAATTTTACCACCATTTGCAGAATACACCCCACACTGTCTCCATTGCACCAGTTTAATAAGTAGTTTTGTGAACCAGCCACATGACCCGATATGGCAAGCCAATCGATGCTATACAATTGGAATTCAATTGGATAGTGATAGATTCCTACCATGCATGGCAAACTCTATTACGATACATTTCAGCATTGATCAACCTGCATGTGTTGTACTGCTTAATGTAACGTAACGCTATGGGCCATCGATCCCTCTTGCTCCGACACGATCGCTTAGGATTTTTTCTAGGAGTGTATTCATATTAGAGTGTAGCCTCACAGGAGTAGCTGATATCCAGATGGCCACTAGGCATGGGCTAACGAGTACTCATGCGTGGCAAAGCACTCGAATAGATGATTTAAATAAGGCTTAATTGCCGCCGCTGTGCGTCGGGAAAACAAGGGGTTATTTACCTAGAAGTCCGACCTATATCGTGCACTCCAAATAGCTTGCACGCGTCCTGTTGGACGCGTTGCAAGACTCACTACCACGCACTTCCTGCTTGAAGCCGGAAGGAGGAAGTGCGCGGTAGTGAGACTTGCAATGTGTCCAATAGGATGTGTGCAAGCTATTTGGAGTGCACGATATAGGACGGACTTTTGAATAAATAACCCCTTGTTTCCTCGATGCACAGCTGCGGCAATTAAGCTTCATTTAAATCATGTATTCGAGTGCTTAGCCACTCTTAAAGGGGCAGTATGGCGAAACATTTTAAAATTTAAAATATGTGCAAACAAACAAATAAGAAGTAGTTTTTTCCAGAGTAAAATGAGCCTTAAATTACTTTTCTCCTATGTTGCCGTCACTTACAGTAGGTAGTAGAAATCTGACAGGTTTTGGACTAGTCCATCTCTTCATGGGGGATTCTCAGGGATTTATTTATTTTCAAAAGCACTTAGTGAATGGCAGTTGCTCTGTCCAATTGCCAAAAAACTGTGTAGTGAGCAGGGAAGCTGGCCAGCATCATTGTTTAAATCCTTTTAGGGAATATCTTTATAAAGAATAAAAGCCTTGCTGAGAATCCCCTATGAAGAGGTGGACTAGTCCAAAACCTGTCACTTCTGTCAGATTTCTACTATCTACTGTAAGTGACAGCAACTTAAGAGAAAAGTAATTTATGGCTCATTTTACTCTGGAAAAAACACTTCTTATTTGTCTATGTTTACACATATTTTAAATTTTAAAATTTTTCACCATAGTGCCCCTTTTAAGTACTTGTGAGCCCATGCCTAGTGGCCACTAAAGGTAGAGTGACACAAAGCAGTAGCACTAAAGCTCAATATTCACCTGAAGATGGATCGGGGAACCTCACAGCGACCTCTCCTGAGGTTCCTTGATCCATCTTCCTACCCACAGGAACATGCGATAGCACATGACTAGTTCCACCTGGAAGTCAATTAATTGCGGAACTTTGCACAGAAGTCATAGGGGATCTTAAAGATATGATCCATACATCACGGTCGTTATCATTGCACATCGCCAACCGTTGTTTGTGTAATCGTGTGCCTGTACCCACATTGTGAGATCACGTAAACCGGTGGCTTGCCGCTCAAATAAATCGCCAGTTGTCAGCTGTGAAAATCACATAGTGGGTATGGGCCTTAACACTTATCTATCAAGAACATGGAAGGAATTGAATTTACGATTTAAATTACAACACCGTTGTTACATCTTCCAAGATAGGAAATTAGTTAAACATTGCATGCAAGTTCTGCTTTTAGCTTAATGAATAGTGTTTCTTATTAATGTATGCTTGTCTCCTAGGAGGCAATTCGCATGGACTCTGTTGACTTCCAAAATTTGGACTCCAAGGAGAGCCTTCAGATTGAACCACTAAGGAATGGAAAATTGAGGACAACTTCATTAAGTACTCTTCCTCCACCGCTGCTCTGCCGTACCCCTCAATCTCTGCAGGGAACCCCCCAGCCTTCCCCCAACCTACCTTCCCACCGCAGACATTCCAGTGTCCGCACATGCAAGCACGTCTACAGCCAACACAGTATTCCCAGCCGACCTTCTAGCTGCAGCAGTGAGAACACCAATCCGGATGAGTCTACATTGGAGTCGTCAGACCCAGCCGATGAAGAGGTCAGCCACATCAACAGCTCTGCCGAAGGCTGGCAAAGACAATCCAACCACAGGAGCCTCTCCGTCTCTCCATTCATCTCCCAAGTGTCATCTCCTCCACATCAACTAAAGAACTGCAATAGCACAGCCAGCCTGGCAGGTACCAGCAGCAAAGACTTGAAGAAGTTCTACAGTGTTGATACTCAAGGATTTTTAGCTAAGCCCACATGGGCGGAAGACCAAAGGAGGCACTCGATCGAGATCTGCCCCTCCACTGATGACGTTGGAGACTCCTGCTTTGATCTGTACATCAGTGACAAGCATGATTCCTCCATCCTCATCCATTCTGACCCAGAATACATCAATGGGGTCCGAAGAAAGAAGAAGATGAGCCCACCTTGCATTTCTATAGATCCTCCCATGGAGGAAAACAGTGGCGCAGCTTCATGTACCAAAGCTTCCGAAAATAGCATGATGTTACGAAGGAGGACACCATCATGTGAATCCACAGCCTACAGGGACTCTTCAGACCTTACCGACAGCCAGCCTGCAGAACAGCCGTCCAAAAGCGAGAGGCGAAACCAAGCGACTTGTCGCAATGAACACTTGGTCATTCCTGGCTACTCTTTCGATCAGCCGGACACCAACAGCTGCTCAGAACTTTTATCGGAGAGCGGGCATCCTGCCTCTTTGCCTGCAATCTCAGTGGACTCCAGGCCAGACAACGGGGCTTTAGAACTTCTACCGGTAGACCATCTACATAGCAACAATTCAGAAAAGACAAGAGACTTCAAAGAAATTGTTAAGAGTCCTTTAAAAACTTCTGCACTAGTCAATGCTTCTAACACAACAGAAGAAGTAACAGACAAACCATTATAGCTTTTATGGGTACAGGGCTTGTGACGTTGATGAACCACTGGATAGACAGGTCTAAAAAAAGCCCCTTTGGGTGTTAGTGTTTTCAATAAAGCGGTGCGATTTCACACAGGTTATATAAAACGTGCGGAGGGTTTGAATAAAATAAAAAATTGATTTGTTTGATTTTATAAACGAAATAAGCAGACAAATTCCCATATAGCCTCAATCACATTGATTCGAGTTTTTATTTTAAGGTTTATTTTTCTTTCGTTTGGCTGATTTTTCTATTTTTAAATTGGCACTTTTTTATTGTGCAGAGACACAGTATACAGAAGTGCAGACATATGAAGACTTGTACGATATCTGTATATCAGCAGTATAAATAAAATAGAAATAATGTATTTGTGAAATGGTGTGTCTGTGGTCCACATTGAAGGAGGAGCCAATGGAACAAAACTAGAGTCAAAAGAGATATTTGTTATTTCCTCCCACACCCTTATTACATTAGTAGTTGTATTGCTGGAGACCACTAGAGGTTTGAAAGATCATTTCGCTTAAAGTGTAAAGCCTAGTTCACACTACAAATTACAAGCGCTAAGGGCTCTTTCACACTAAGGGCGTTTTTGTCCTTTTTTCAAAATCGCCCTAAACCGCTTATGCAATGATTCTCTATGACAGAGTTCACATCTGAGCGGTTTGTTTCTGATCCACTCAGAGAAACGCTGCATGGGCCATTTTTGAGGCAATTCTGCCTCAATGGAAAGTATAGGGGAAAAAACACTAAACGCTCACAAAATCACTTTGTGCAGCGACTGCGTGAGCGTTTTTAAGAATAAATTAATTGTATGTATTCTTTGCCGGGTTAAAGCATTCACTTCCTGACTTGCATCAGGGAGTGAATTACAAAACTGCTCAGAAAAAGTGCTTTTTACTAAAAAGCATCGCCCACCCAAGCGACTGGAAAGAAAAAACAAATTGCCTCAAAAAACTCCCAAGGCAAGCGGACACGGGATCGGAACGCAATGGGAACAAGGCCAAAGCGCCTTTTTTGCAAACAAACAGGTAGTGCACTCTTTGACCCGGAACTGAATGTATATTTAAGCAAATCTGCTTAAAAACGCTCACAAAATCGCTGTTCAAAGCACTTTTAAAGGGATTTGTGATTTTTCCTATACCTTGCATTGAAGCGCAATCACCCAGAAAATGGTGCAGGCCTTGCGTTTGCAATTGGGAAAAAAGCTGATCGCTCATGTGAGAATGCTAGTGATTAACAAAAAAAAAGCTCAAAACACTCATAGCATGAACCAGCCCTAAAGGTGCCTATACTACTAGACTTTGCATGCCAATCTACCATCCAATTGAATAATTTTAGTGAATCGGTACCGCAACAGGAACGGCCGAAATGATTTTTCTATCGACTTCAGGCCAAAATAAGTAGAAAAATGCAAGGAATATATAATTTGCAAGGGCTCAATAAGGTGCGTCAGACAGACCCCCAGCTGATGTCCCCCCAAGTGTATCTGTGTCCCCCATGCCTGTATGCTGCATATAAGAGTTCACCTCTCCACTGGCGCGACTCCTGGCCTCCTCCGGTATCCGAGCACCTTGGTACCACGTGACTCTACACATGTTGTGATGTCACAAATGTGCCTATGTCACATGGTACAGGCACTCTTGCTGACGGTGGAGTTGTTCCGGTGGAGACATGAGCCATAATTATCGGGGAACATACATACACTTGGGGAATGTGCAGCTAGGCGGCAAAGGCCCCTTTCTGATTTAATAACTTTCGGAAATCAGTATGCGGTGTATGGGCAGGCAACAGATCCCTCTCTGATCACATGTGATCAGAGAAGTCTGTCTCATGGCTGATCTGCCCATACATTGAGTGATGTATGGGTACCTTTACTGTAGGCAATAGAAAAACCTGTTGGGAGTAAAGCAGTTACTCACCTCCTTAGAAAGGCTTCAGTTGGCCCCATGTTGTGGTTTTCTTTCCTTTGCAGGTGTCTTCATACTGCAATCCATAAGGATTGCAGCATCTTCAGGGCTGTCTGCCTCCTTAATCACAGTCACTGACCCTGTGGGAGAACAGTCCAGTCAATGAATGTCATGTCCCTTACCTTCACATAGTGCAGATTACCAAATGGAGAGGGATGTGGTGACCCCTTAGGGTGCCCATACGTCAGAATATGGGCAGATCGGCCAAGAGACATATCTCTCTCTGATCGGAGAGAGATTTGTTGTCTGCCCATACACCACAAGCTGATTCCCGATCAATTTCAGCATGAAACTTCTCATGTAAAATGTCTGGTGCAGAATACTTTACCTGTCCTTCACTGGCTTCTGGCTCCCTCTGCCCTACATGGTTGTCAGCGTATATGTGGGCGTGCGTGATATCACACATGCGCCCACATTACGCCGGCAACCACGTAGGGCGCGTCTATACAGACGGAGCCCAGAGTCAGCGACTCACAGGTAAAGTATACTGCACCAAGCATGTATATTTTATATTGGGGGGGGGGGGACAGCGCAAGTTCTGTAGCATTCGACACTCATCCCAATATCGCATGCAATTACCGTCATACACCCGATCGAGGAATTCATCCCTACATCTCAGCCCGAAACTGGTCACATTGTCAATCAAGCATGCTTTTGGCAGCACAGATTTGCATCCGATCAGATTATAATAATCGAAGTTGCCTGATGTATGGCCACCTTTAGACACTGCTGAAAGAACTCCGCTGCCGTCACAGTGGCACAGCAAACAGATTGGGCACTAGGAGCCTTCCAGGGAGAAGGTAAGAGGTTTGCGTCTCAGAAAAGGGGATGCGACCCACAACCAGAAGGTTATATTGATGACAACCTAATTAAAGAATGAGGCGTGGTCTCTTAGAACAAAAGACAAGGTGTGGCTATTAAACAACAGGACTGGGGGTGCTGTGAGTCATGTGCTCGTAGCAGTGTGATGTTATTTCTCCATCATTGACAGAAGGTTCTAAAAGCAGCTGAGGAAAGCATCATTAGCGGTCATTCATGGTCTGTAGGCAGTTATCAAAGAAACCCGTTTAAATTTGCTTTGCTGGAATAATATCCAATGTTTCACCCGAGCAGCAGATTTTTCTCACATTTCTTATAAAATGTTGTGTGTTTGACATGGATATGCCAGTCTGATCCAGAAACTAAGACAAGCCATGCACTGGTGAACTCCCAAGCCACAGAGAATTAAAAAGAAGGAATGATCAGCAAGTGAAAAAGGGGAGTGTGCCGACAGGGGTAATAATTATTACAGTTGTAATAATATACCACATTGTACCAAGCAATCTTGTGATTTAACCAGGAAACTCCCATTCTCAGAATAATCACACGTGAACCACACAACACAACCATTACACTAAGCTACCTTCCACACTACACGGCCACGCACACTACGCTGCCGCCCACACTTAGCTGCCTTCCACACTACGCGGCCACGCACACTAAGCTGCCTTCCACACTACGCGGCCACGCACACTACGCTGCCGCCCACACTAGGCGGCCACGCACACTACGCTGCCGCCCACACTAGGCGGCCACGCACACTACGCTGCCGCCCACACTACGCGGCCACGCACACTAAGCTGCCGCCCACACTACGCGGCCACGCACACTAAGCTGCCGCCCACACTACGCGGCCACGCACACTAAGCTGCCGCCCACACTACGCAGCCACGCACACTAAGCTGCCGCCCGCACTACGCGGCCACGCACACTAAGCTGCCACCCACACTTAGCTGCCACCCACACTAAGCCACCGCCCACACTACGCTGCCACGCACACTAAGCCACCGCCCACACTACACGGCCACGCACATTACGCTGCCGCCCACACTAGGTGGCCACGCACACTACGCTGCCGCCCACACTAGGCGGCCACGCACACTAAGCTGCCGCCCACACTACGCGGCCACGCACACTAAGCTGCCGCCCACACTACGCGGCCACGCACACTAAGCTGCCGCCCACACTACGCAGCCACGCACACTAAGCTGCCGCCCGCACTACGCGGCCACGCACACTAAGCTGCCACCCACACTTAGCTGCCACGCACACTAAGCCACCGCCCACACTACGCTGCCACGCACACTAAGCCACCGCCCACACTATGCTGCCACGCACACTAAGCCACCGCCCACACTACGCTGCCACGCACACTAAGCCACCGCCCACACTATGCTGCCACGCACACTAAGCCACCGCCCACACTACGCTGCCACGCAACACTAAGCCACCGCCCACACTACGCTGCCACGCACACTAAGCCGCCTTCCACACTACGCGGCCACGCACACTAAGCTGCCTTCCACACTACGCGGCCACGCACACTAAGCTGCCTTCCATACTACGCGGCCACGCACACTAAGCTGCCGCCCACACTTAGCTGCCACGCACACTAAGCTGCCGCCCACACTTAGCTGCCACGCACACTAAGCTGCCACGCACACTAAGCCACCGCCCACACTTAGCTGCCACGCACACTAAGCCACCGCCTACACTACGCTGCCACGCACACTAAGCCACCGCCCACACTTAGCTGCCACGCACACTAAGCCACCGCCCACACTTAGCTGCCACGCACACTAAGCCACCGCCCACACTTAGCTGACATCTACAGCATGCAAACTGCTATACATATCTTCCTGCCTCCCCAACTCTCATGTGGCTAACCCATCTTTATAAGCTCCACAACCTACATCCTGAGACACTAAGCCACCGCCCACACTACGCTGCCACACACACTAAGCCACCGCCCACACTACGCTGCCACACACACTAAGCCACCGCCCACACTACGCTGCCATCTACAGCATGCAAACTGCTATACATATCTTCCTGCCTCCCCATTTCTCATGTGGCTAACCCGTCTTTATAAGCTCCATAACCTACATCCTGAGACACTAAGCTACCGCCCACACTACGCTGCCACGCACACTAAGCCACCGCCCACACTACGCTGCCACACACACTAAGCCACCGCCCAAACTAAGCCACCCCCAGAGGTGCTTGGTCAGGATAGCCCCACTTCATATAATAAATAAAGTAAGTAATTAAGAGCCCATTGGCTACCATCACACTTTGTTAATAGTAGCTTTGCAAAAATTGTTCATAATACACCATATAATAATCCAGCATCGAGACAGCTAAAAAGGGCATTGGACATTTGGACGCCACCATAGACTGTAATGTGAATTATGGCTGTAGTGCCGCGCAGAGGGTAATTTGGACTCCGGAACCC
Source organism: Hyperolius riggenbachi (assembly GCF_040937935.1). Classification (NCBI taxonomy): domain Eukaryota; kingdom Metazoa; phylum Chordata; class Amphibia; order Anura; family Hyperoliidae; genus Hyperolius; species Hyperolius riggenbachi. The sequence continues at coordinate 75,626,601 of NC_090652.1, read as the reverse complement.
CAAATTACAAAAAAAGTAGTGCAACTCAGCCGGCGGAATTGCATCTTTCCCCCACTATCCATGGCGGCCTGGAGGGGAAATGGTAATCTATGCAAAGGGGAAATTTGCAATAGCAAGGCGAGATGTTTTTTGGCTCAACCCTGCGCCCTTTCTTTTCTTTTTTTTTTTTTTTTAAATTTCCTGGCGCCCTTTTTAAATGTATACTCCAGCATACCGTTAAAATAGACAATATTGTCTAATTAAAAACAATCTGGCATATTCAAGCACACCATTTGAGGTCCCTCCCATTTCACATACCATGAGGTCCCGCCCATCTCACATAGCATTTGAGGTTCCGCCCATCTCACATACATACAATTTAACATGAGTGAGGTAAGTGGACATGAAGGAGGAGAACTGGAACCAAAGAAGGATCCTCATCAATCTACAGCATGCAAACGGCTATACATATCTTCCTGCCTTCCCATCTCTCATGTGGCTATACCATCTTTATGAGCTCCCTAACCTACATCCTGAGACTGCAATATTGCTGGAAACAGCACATGGGACAGGGGCGTTGCTAGCCCCAAAGATCAGTGGCACGGGCCCCGGATCTATTCTGGGGTGCCCCGAATGTCCCCCAGGCAGAGTCAGCTGTGGTGCCTCAATGGGAGGCATGCTGGGTGCTGTGGTGAATCAATCAAGGGTATGCAGGGTGCTGTGGTGCTATGCTGGGTGCTGTGATGCCTTTATAGGGGCATGCAGAGAACAGTTCTTCTACGGGGGCATGCTGGTTGTTGTGGTGTTTCAATAGGAGGCATGTGGCAGCATGGGGGGGGGTCCATTGGAAGGTCAGGGAATGCTATGGGGGGGGGGGGGAGACTGCCAGATAACAGCAGGCCAGCCCCACCCAGCAGAAAGCCAGACCAGCCAGCACAGAAACATGGTAACTCTGCCCAGTTATATTTAAGTGCCTATTTATTTGATATGCTGCATTTTTTTTTAATTAATGGAGAGAGAGTGCTTCATTAAACATTTTGCTTACTTAGACCACTGTTAAGTTTATGTAAATTCGGCTCCACCAATGACCACACCCACATTCTGGTGTATGGCCACCCCCCTTTATCGGCTGGAGTGCCCAAAGTGCCCCTGGTCTCTTATGATCCTAGCAATGCCCCTGACATGGGAGACCACTCATTTTTATCAAGCAATATTAACCTCCTGGGCAGGCATGGGCGAATATTCGGATTCGGGTGAATCCAGATAGTTGCTATCCGGATTCACCCAGTAATGCTGGGCAGGGGGTCAAGCTTACCCTTCTGACGTCTTCTTTGTCCATCCCTCGTCGCCTCCTACGATGCGTTCCACCCGGCGCTCACGTGACTACAAACACTTCCTCCTTCCGGGTTGAAGGAGAAAGTGTTTGTAGTCACGTGAGCGCCGAGTGGAGCGCATCTTGGGAGGAGACGAGGGACGGACAAAGAAGACGTCAGAAGGGTAAGCTTGACCCCCCCGCCCAGCCCGCACAGCATTACTGGGTGAATCCGGATAGCAACTATCCGGATTCACCCGAATCCGAATATTCGCCCATGCCTGCTCCTGGGGACTGTCTAACGCCAATGGGCGTGGCCACGGCGTCAAGTCCTGGGGCTGCATTTTGCAGCCTGCGTGCACATCTGCTCGGGGGCGGCGCTCCTACCCGCCTTCAGTCTCCAAGCTGCCATTGCAGAAATCGCTGTCTAATTACATGTACAGTGCTGCGATCAGCAGCAGCGGTGTACCGGGGACAGCTGTGTGACACAGCTGTCCCGCGGGGGACAAGAGAGCGATCGGCTCTCATAGGCAGGAGCCTATGACAGCCGATCGCCATTATTGGCTGGCTGGGGGGTGAGAGGGATTTAAAAAACAATAGTAAAAAAAAAATACAAAAATATTAACAAATATTTATTTAAAATAAACACTGGGGGGCGATCAGACCCCACCAACATAGAGCTCTGTTGGTGGGGGGAAATCACTCCTGTGCTGTGTTGTACAGCCCTGCAGATTGGCCTTAAAGCTGCAGTGGCCATTTTATTAAAAATGTGCCTGGTCTTTAGGGGGGTTTACCACTGTGGTCCTCAAGTGGTTAAAGTACCCCTGAACTGAGGACTCATTTTGCTAAAGTTTACTGCATGAGAGATTCTGTCTGGTTCCCGTTTATGCTCCACTCACATAGACTAACCGAAAAAGGGATTGGATACTGGGTTGACCTTGGTTTTTTGCACTTCAGAAATCTAGATACAAAGAAGAGCATAGACTATGAAGCAATTGTTCTTTTGCTGGGTTCATAGAGGCTCGGTTCCCACTTGCTTTGCATCACATGCAGCCAGCGGGAGTGGACAGTGTAGTGTCCACTCTGTTGGTTCGCTGTGGTCTGGCTGGAGTCCGGGGCAGATGCGTTACCACCATAGGCCATATGGAGAATGCATCTGCCTGCCTAGGATTATCAGTCTGCACAGAAGTGCGCTTAGTGCAACAGATCCATTGCAGAGTGACAAGTGTGAATGGCTCCTATATATAAAATAGGAGCCGCTCACTGTCAGTTTTACAATGAGCGGAGAACAGACAAATATGTCCATTCTAGGCTCAAGTGGGAACAGAGCCTTAGGCAGTGTTCCCACTTGACAGTAAAACTGACATTTTTTTGGCTGTTTTACTGCATAGCAAAACTGACAGTGAACGGCTCCTAGTTTATATATACTGTGTTTCCCCAAAAATAAGACACTCTCATATATTTTTTTGTCCTTCAAAATATGTGCCAGGTCTAATTTTCTGGGAGGTCATATATTAGGGCAGCAAGATCCCCATTCCCCCACCGCCACGTTACCTCATCATGACCCCATACGCCATAAAAACGCATCCCCACATATCAGTAATTCAAGAGCAGATCAGCGGTAACCTTCTGATCCCCCCACCGCTGCTTTATCTTCTGCTGGCCCCGTTCTCCATTGCCAGCCGTCATAATTCAAACCGCTGATCAGCGGTAAACTGCGGTGAAGGCAGCTCGTTACACTGTAACAGCACTTCAGTGTACAGGAAGTGACATCTCTGTTACAGTGTAACGAGCTGCCTTCACCGCAGTTTACCGCTGATCAGCGGTTTGAATTATGACGGCTGGCAATGGAGAACGGGGCCAGCAGAGGATAAGCAGCGGTGGGGGAATCAGAAGTTCACGGCTGATCTGCTCTTGAATTACCGGTGTGTCGGGCAGCGGAGAGCAGGGATGCGTCTTTCTGTAGGATGGGCTGATGAGGAGGTAAAGTGGCGGTGGGGTAAGACAGACGGGACGGGACTTCCAAAGCCACTGGGGCTTATTTCAGGGGTAGGTCTTAGATAGGCCTTACTTTAAGGGGATGTCCTAATTTCGGGTAAACACGATGGGAGCCTTTCACATTTGTCACTCTGCAATGGATCCATGGGATCCATTGCAGTAAGCTGGCCGCACCTCTGTGCAGTTAGTGATAATCCCGGGCAGGTGGATGGATTCTCCATATGGCCTATGGGGGAGTGCATCTGCCCCGGACTCCAGCCAGACTACAGCGAACTCTACACTGTCCACTTCTGCTGGCTGCACATGACAAACACTGGTTGCAATGTCTTAATTTTTGTTACAGGTCCCAGCACTTTGATGATGGAATTGGTAGGCCTACACAGTTTCCTCAGTCTCTGCCCCAGTCAGTCCATACCTCGTTTCAGAAGCAATCAGACCGGAAATATCTACAGTGCAGTGCAGGGGGTAGCATATTAGGAGTGCAGCAGGTGAGTTGCTTGGAGAGTCAAATCCTAAACTCCATCTGCAAGTAAAGTAGAGATTTATCACTATAGACTATATCACTATAGACTATATCACTATGGATCTTTAAAGAGACTCTGTAACAAAAAAAACCAAACAAACAAAAAGCATCCCCTGGGGGGGTACTCACCTTGGGAGGAGGAAGCCTCAGGGTCCCAATGTACTGTACTGTAGCTGCAGGCAGTCCAGCGCTGGCTCCCCCGAAGTGTCCCGCAATCCAGGCTCGACAAACCTGACAAGGCTTGATATATTTACCTTCCCTGGCTCCAGTGGGGGCGCTGTTGCGGCTCTCAGAATGGAAATAGACGTAAATAGCCGATCTCTGTCGGGTCCACTCTACTGCGCAGGCACAGGAGACTTGAGACTTGCGCCTGCGCAGTAGAGCGGCCCGACAGCGATCGGCTATTTCCACCTATCTCTGAGCGGAGAGCCGATACTGCACCTGCGCTGGAGCCAGGAAGGTAAATATTTACATCCCCGCTGTTCGAAGGGGCACAGCGAGACCGCTGTGGGACAGAGGACGGGGGAAACCTAAATAGGATGCAGAGGCTTCCCCCACCCGAGGTGAGTACTCCCCAGGGGAACTTTTTTTAGTTACAGGTTTCCTTTAAGTAGGTGTCTGACTGACTGTTTCTAAACACTATCTCGTGTTCTAATGACTTTGGTTTACCCCAAAGTACGCAGCTTGATTTACATTTTGTATTTGCTGAAAATAAGTTTTTTGTGTTTATGTGCATCTTCGTGTGGTGAGAATTTTTTTTAGGTTTTTTTAATTTCTACCCAAAAAAGTGAATAGATTGTGCGTGTGTACAATCTATCAGCAGACTGATAAGGCTGTTTCTGAATGATCCGCTCAGCGGATCGTTCAGAAACAGCTTTATCAGTCTGTCTGACAGACTGTACACACACTACTGTCGGGAGAACGCCGGCCCAGTGGGTGGGTCTGACGGACCCATCGTTCTAACCAGTAGTGCGTGTGTACGCACCTTATGGACCTAGGAGGCCCCATGCAATAATTTTTTAAAGGGGGGCCCCATACATGGTAAGTACTGGCCCAGGGATAAAACCACAGTGGGCAGGCCAGATTGCTGTTGTAAAAGCGAATGGCTGACTGTAGAGACAGTTCCTGATACCTTTTAGTGCATATCAAAGTAAGTGGAAGTTTTGTAATCCCGGTAATTAGTGAGATGACTTTGCTGTGCTCTCTCTTATCTAAACACAGCAGGCTTTCCATGTCAGCTTACCCTGTGACATAGCATGCTGATAAAGGACATTATTGTCTCCTATCACATCTGGAGGATCTATCTATAGTGTCATTATCCCGCTGTGGCCCAGTATTATGAGCACAGCATTGTCTCTCTTCAGTACATATCATGAGCACAGCATTGTCTCTCTCAAGTACATACCATGAGCACAGCATTGTCTATCTTCAGTAGTTGTACTTGTGCTTCATCCTATGAGGATGACATCTATCTCCGCTATCAATGATCGTCCCCGATGTAAACACTCACTTTACTATAGTTTATAGCAGAAGAACTCCAACCGACTGCTGCTAAACTTTAGACAGACCTAAATATTACATTTTTATTTAAATGAGCCTTGTGTATCTAAGCTCTAGTTCGAAAAATCCAGTCATATGACCTAAAGTAGAGGCCTGCATCAGGTCGGATACCCGCGGGTTACCTGAAATGCTGGTCAAGTTTGGGTACTTGTTTTGATTTAATTGGGTTGCGGATTAGGTGCGGGTAGCTGGTCTGCGGGTGCGGGTACCCGATTCACCAGAAAGTGGGTTGCGCGTCGAGTGCAGGTCTGAAAAATTAGACCTGCATAAGGCATCAGGTCAGGTACCTGCGAGTTACCGGAAATGCGAGTCGAGTTCGGGTACCCGTTTTGATTTAACTACTTTAAGACCGCCTCATGCCAATGGGCGTGACCGCAGCGGCAGCCCCAAGACCGCCTAACACCAATTGGCGTCAAGTCCTGCAGGAGATCGCGCACAGGATGCGTGCGCATCTCCTGCTCAGGGGGGGTGCTCCGCCCTGCCTTCAGTCTCCGAGCGGCAATTGGGAGACTGTTAGACGGCGTAATCGCCGTCTATTTGTCTATTTACATGTACAGCGCTGCAATCAGCAGCAGCACTGTACTGGGGACAGCCGTGTGACACAGTTGTCCCCTCCTGAGGCTGGGCAGTGATCGGCTGTCATAGGCTAAAGCCTATGACAGCTGATCACCCTGATTGGCTGGCTCGGGGAGGGAGGGAGCAGGGTAAAAAATATATAAAAAAATAAATAAATTTTTTTTATTAAAATAAAAATAAAATAAACAACTGTGGAGCGATCAGTTCCCACCAACAGAGAGCTCTGTTGGTGGGGGGGAAAAACACTTGTGTGCTGTGTTGTGCGGCCCTGCAGCTTGGCCTTAAAGGGATACTTAAAGGATACCCGAACTGAAATGTGACATAATGAGATAGACATGTGTATGTACAGTGCCTAGCACACAAATAACTAGGCTGTGTTCCTTTTTTTATTTCTCTGCCTGAAAGAGTTAAATAGCAGGTATGCAAGTGGCTGACTCAGTCCTGACTCAGACAGGAAGTGACTACAGTGTGACCCTCACCGATAAGAAATTCCAACTATAAAACACTTTCCTAGCAGAAAATGGCTTCTGAGAGCAAGAAAGAGGTAAAAAGGGGGAATTTCTTATCAGTGAGGGTCACACTGTAGTCACTTCCTGTCTGAGTCAGGACTGAGTCAGCCACTTACATACCTGATATTTAACTCTTTCAGGCAGAGAAAGAACAAAAGGAACACAGCACAGGTATTTGTGTGCTAGGCGCTGCACATACACGTGTCTATCTCATTATGTCACATTTCAGTTCGGGTATCCTTTAAGTCAGGCGAAAAAAATGAGCTTAACTCACCTGGGGCTTCCCTCAGCCCCCTGCAGCTGATCGGTGCCCTCGCAGCCCCGCTCCAATGCTCCTGGACCCGCCGGCGGCGACTTCCGGCTTCGCCGCCCCCGGCCGACAGGCATGGGAACGCAAGTGATCCTTCGTGTTCCCAGCCACAATAGCACCCCCTATGCTGCTATTGCGGCCTTCTTGACGCAATAGCAGCATAGGGGGTGCTATTGTGGCTGGGAATGCGAAGAATCACTCGCGTTCCCATGCCTGTCGGCCAGTGGCGGCGAAGCCGGAAGTCGCCGCCGGCGGGTCCAGGAGCATTGGAGCGGGGCTGCGAGGGCACCGATCAGCTGCAAGGGGCGGAGGGAAGCCCCAGGTGAGTTAAGCTCATTTTTTTCGCCTGACTTAAGGTCCCCTTTAACCACTTGAGGACCTAGGGCTTTCTACCCCTTAAGGACCGGCCACTTTTTTTCCATTCAGACCACTGCAGCTTTCACGGTTTATTGCTCGCTCATACAACCTACCACCTAAATGAATTTTGGCTCCTTTTCTTGTCACTAATAAAGCTTTCTTTTAGTGCTATTTGATTGCTCCTGCGATTTTTACTTTTTATTATATTCAGCAAAAAAGACATGAATTTTGCCAAAAAAATGATTTTTTTAACTTTCTGTGCTGACAGTTTTCAAATAAAGTAAAATTTCTGTATACATGCAGCGCGAAAAATGTGGACAAACATGTTTTTGATAAAAAAAAAACCCATTCAGTGTATATTTATTGGTTTGGGTAAAAGTTATAGCGTTTACAAACTATGGTGCAAAAAGTGAATTTTCCCATTTTCAAGCATCTCTGACTTTTCTGACCCTCTGTCATGTTTCATGAGGGGCTAGAATTCCAGGATAGTATAAATACCCCCCAAATGACCCCATTTTGGAAAGAAGACATCCCAAAGTATTCACTGAGAGGCATAGTGAGTTCATAGAAGATATTATTTTTTGTCACAAGTAAGCGGAAAATGACACTTTGTGAAAAAAAAAAAAAAAAAGTTTCCATTTCTTCTAACTTGCGACAAAAAAAAAAATGAAATCTGCCACGGACTCACCATGCCCCTCTCTGAATACCTTGAAGTGTCTACTTTCCAAAATGGGGTCATTTGTGGGGTGTGTTTACTGTCCTGACATTTTGGGGGGTGCTAAATTGTAAGCACCCCTGTAAAGCCTAAAGGTGCTCATTGGACTTTTGACCCCTTAGTGCAGTTAGGCTGCAAAAAAGTGCCACACATGTGGTATTGCCGTACTCAGGAGAAGTAGTATAATGTGTTTTGGGGTGTATTTTTACACATACCCATGCTGGGTGGGAGAAATATCTCTGTAAATGACAATTTGTTAATTTTTTTTACACACAATTGTCCATTTACAGAGATCTTTCTCCCACTCAGCATGGGTATGTGTAAAAATACACCACAAAACACATTATACTACTTCTCCTGAGTACGGCGATACCACATGTGTGGCACTTTTTTGCACCCTAACTGCGCTAAAGGGCCCAAAGTCCAATGAGTACCTTTAGAATTTCACAGGTCATTTTGAGAAATTTCGTTTCAAGACTACTCCTCACGGTTTAGGGCCCCTAAAATGCCAGGGCAGTATAGGAACCCCACAAATGACCCCATTTTAGAAAGAAGACACCCCAAGGTATTCCGTTAGGAGTATGGTGAGTTCATAGAAGATTTTATTTTTTGTCAAAAGTTAGCGGAAAATGACACTTTGTGAAAAAACACAATTAAAATCAATTTCCGCTAACTTTTGACAAAAAAATAAAATCTTCTATGAACTCACCATACTCCTAACGGAATACCTTGGGGTGTCTTCTTTCTAAAATGGGGTCATTTGTGGGGTTCCTATACTGCCCTGGCATTTTAGGGGCCCTAAACCGTGAGGAGTAGTCTTGAAACGAAATTTCTCAAAATGACCTGTGAAATTCTAAAGGTACTCATTGGACTTTGGGCCCTTTAGCGCAGTTAGGGTGCAAAAAAGTGCCACACATGTGGTATCGCCATACTCGGGAGAAGTAGTACAATGTGTTTTGGGGTGTATTTTTACACATACCCATGCTGGGTGGGAGAAATACCTCTGTAAATGGACAATTGTGTGTAAAAAAATCAAAAGATTGTCATTTACAGAGGTATTTCTCCCACCCAGCATGGGTATGTGTAAAAATACACCCCAAAACACATTATACTACTTCTCCCGAGTACGGCGATACCACGTGTGTGGCACTTTTTTGCACCCTAACTGCACTAAGGGGCCCAAAGTCCAATGAGTACCTTTAGGATTTCACAGGTCATTTTTGTTTCAAGACTACTCCTCACGGTTTAGGGCCCCTAAAATGCCAGGGCAGTATAGGAACCCCACTAATGACCCCATTTTAGAAAGAAGACACCCCAAGGTATTCCGTTAGGAGTATGGTGAGTTCATAGAAGTTTTTATTTTTTTGTCACAAGTTAGCGGAAATTGATTTTAATAGTTTTTTTTCACAAAGTGTCATTTTCCGCTAACTTGTGACAAAAAATAAAATCTTCTATAAACTCACCATACTCCGTACGGAATACCTTTGGGTGTCTTCTTTCTAGAATGGGGTCATTTGTGGGGTTCCTATACTGCCCTGGCATTTTAGGGGCCCTAAACCGTGAGGAGTAGTCTTGAAACCAAATGTCGCAAAATGACCTGTGAAATCCTAAAGGTACTCATTGGACTTTGGGCCCCTTAGCGTACTTAAGGTGTAAAAAAGTGCCACACATGTGGTACCGCCGTACTCAGGAGAAGTAGTATAATGCGTTTTGGGGTGTATTTTTACACATACCCATGCTAAGTGGGAGAAATATCTCTGTAAATGACAATTGTTTGATTTTTTTACACACAATTGTCCATTTACATAGAAATTTCTCCCATCCAGCATGGGTATGTGTAAAAATACACCCCAAAACACATTATACTACTTTTCCTGAGTACGGCGGTACCACATGTGTGACAATTTTTTGCAGCCTAGGTGCGCTAAGGGGCCCAACGTCCTATTCACAGGTCATTTTGAAGCATTTGTTTTCTAGACTACTCCTCGCGGTTTAGGGCCCCTAAAATGCCAGGGCAGTATAGGAACCCCACAAGTGACCCCATTTTAGAAAGAAGACACCCCAAGGTATTCCGTTAGGTGTATGGCGAGTTCATAGAAGATTTTATTTTTTGTCACAAGTTAGTGAAAAATGACACTTTGTGAAAAAAAACCAATAAAAATTAATTTCCGCTAACTTTTGACAAAAAATAAAATCTTCTATGAACTCGTCATACACCTAACAGAATACCTTGGGGTGTCTTTTTTTCTAAAATGGGGTCACTTGTGGGGTTCCTATACCGCCCTGGCATTTTACAGGCCCAAAACCGTGAGTAGTCTGGAAACCAAATGTCTCAAAATGACTGTTCAGGGGTATAAGCACCTGCAAATTTTGATGACAGGTGGTCTATGAGGGGGCGAATTTTGTGGAACCGGTCATAAGCAGGGTGGCCTTTTAGATGACAGGTTGTATTGGGCCTGATCTGATGGATAGGAGTGCTAGGGGGGTGACAGGAGGTGATTGATGGGTGTCTCAGGGGGTGGTTAGAGGGGAAAATAGATGCAATCAATGCACTGGGGAGGTGATCGGAAGGGGGTCTGAGGGGGATCTGAGGGATTGGCCGAGTGATCAGGAGCCCACACGGGGCAAATTGGGGCCTGATCTGATGGGTAGGTGTGCTAGGGGGTGACAGGAGGTGATTGATGGGTGTCTCAAGGTGTGATTAGAGGGGGGAATAGATGCAAGCAATGCACTGGCGAGGTGATCAGGGCTGGGGTCTGAGGGCATTCTGAGGGTGTGGGCGGGTGATTGAGTGCCCTAGGGGCAGATAGGGGTCTAATCTGATAGGTAGCAGTGACAGGGGGTGATTGATGGGTAATTAGTGGGTGTTTAGGGTAGAGAATAGATGGAAACACTGCGCTTGGGTGGTGATCTGATGTCGGATCTGCGGGCGATCTATTGGTGTGGGTGGGTGATCAGTTTGCCCGCAAGGGGCAGGTTAGGGGCTGATTGATGGGTGGCAGTGACAGCGGGTGATTGATGGGTGGCAGTGACAGGGGGTGATTGATGGGTGGCAGTGACAGGGGGTGATTGATAGGTGATTGACAGGTAATCAGTGGGTTATTACAGGGGAGAACAGATGTAAATATTGCACTGGCGAATTGATAAGGGGGGGGTCTGAGGGCAATCTGAGCGTGTAGGCGGGCGATTGGGTGCCCGCAAGGGGCAGATTAGGGTCTGATCTGATGGGTAACAGTGACAGGTGGTGATAGGTGGTGATAGGGGGTGATAGGGGGTGATTGATGGGTAATTAGTGGGTGTTTAGAGGAGAGAATAGATGTAAACAATGGATTTGGGAGGTGATCTGATTTCGGATCTGCGGGCGATCTCTTGGTGTGGGTGGGTGATCAGATTGCCCGCAAGGGGCAGGTTAGGGGCTGATTGTTGGGTGGCAGTGACAGGGGGTGATTGATGGGTGATAGGTGATTGGCAGGTGATTGACAGGTGATCAGTGGGTTATTACAGGGAAGGACAGATGTAATTAATGCACTGGCGAATTGATAAGGGGGGGGGGGTCTGAGGGCAATCTGAGCGTGTGGGCGGGTGATTGGGTGCCCGCAAGGGGCAGATTAGGGTCTGATCTGATAGGTAACAGTGACAGGTGGTAATAGGGGGTGATTGATGGGTGATTGATGGGTAATTAGTGGGTGTTTAGAGAAGATAACAGATGTAAACAATACATTTGGGAGGTAATCTGACGGCGGGTTTGCGGGCGATCTAATGGTGTGGGTGGGTGATCAGATTGCCCGCAAGGGGCAGGTTAGGGGCTGATTGATGGGTGGCAGTGACAGGGGGTGATTGATGGGTGATAGGTGATTGGCAGGTGATTGACAGGTGATCAGTGGGTTATTACAGGGAAGAACAGATGTAATTAATGCACTGGTGAATTGATAAGGGGGGGTCAGAGGGCAATCTGAGCGTGTGGGCGGGTGATTGGGTGCCCGCAAGGGGCAGATTAGGGTCTGATCTGATAGGTAAAAGTGACAGGTGGTGATAGGGGGTGATTGATGGGTAATTAGTGGGTGTTTAGAGGAGAGAATAGATGTAAACAATGGATTTGGGAGGTGATCTGATGTCGGATCTGCGGGCGATCTATTGGTGTGGGGGGGTGATCAGATTGCCCGCAAGGGGCAGGTTAGGGGCTGGCTGATGGGTGGCAGTGACAGGGGGTGATTGACGGGTGATTGATGGGTGATTGACAGGTGATTGACAGGTGATTGACAGGTGATCAGGGAGATAGATGCATACAGTAAACAGGGGGGGTGGTCTGGGGGTCTGGGGAGAATCTGAGGGGTGGGGGGTGATCAGGAGGGGGCAGGGAGCAGGGTGGGGGATAAAAAAAAAAATAGCGTTGACAGATAGTGACAGGGAGTGATTGATGGGTGATTAGGGGGGTGATTGGGTGCAAACAGGGGTCTGGGGGGTGGGCAGGGGGGGGTCTGATGGGTGCTGTGGGCGATCTGGGGCAGGGGGGGGGGGAAATCAGTGTGCTTGGTGCAGACTAGGGTGGCTGCAGCCTGCCCTGGTGGTCCCTCGGACACTGGGACCACCAGGGCAGGAGACAGCCTGTATAATACACTTTGTAAACATTACAAAGTGTATTATACACTTTGTATGCGGCGATCGCGGGGTTAACATCCCGCCGGCGCTTCCGTATAGCCGGCGGGATGTTGCGGCGGGTGAGCGGCGCCAGGCGGAGGCGGAGGATCGCGTCACTGATGACGCGATCGCTCCGCCCATGCCCCTACAAGGACCGCCGCCAATTGTCAATACGGCGGTCCTTGCGGGGTGCACTTCCCGGCCGCCAATTGTCAATACGGCGGTCGGGAAGTGGTTAAAGCTGCAGTGGCCATTTTAGCAATAATTACCCTGGTCTGGGGGGGGGGGGGGGGGGGGGTCTGCATGCTTGTTGAGGGGCTTTGGCTAAAAGTATTAGAGACACAGGATCAGCAGGAGAGTCAGACAACTGGTATTATTTTAAAAGGAAAAATCCACATCCTTCTCAGTTTAGGTTCCCTTTAAAGTGGACCTGAACTCTTGCACAGGACAGAAGGAAAACAGAGAAATCCACCCTGTATGTATTTAGAGAGTTTAGCCTGTAATTCCCCCTCATCTATGACTAATCACCAATGTAATTTGATCTCTCAGCTGTGTCAGCTGGCTGCCTAGGCAGAGCAGCTAATTTGTAAACACAAGAAGTCAACACTATGTCTGCTTCCATGAAAACAGGAAGTAAAAACACTGCAGATTTACAGCCGGATTTGTAACAATAAATGTTTTTCTTTAAAGGTGGTTATGCTGCTGCTTATCTTTTAGAGCAAAAAAAGGAAGTTCTGAGTTCAGGTCCACTTTTTTCGACACTAGAGTGTTTTCACCCCTCTTTCCCTCACACTAACCCCAGAAAGAAGAGAGGAGTTATGATAGCTACTAGCCATAGTGTATCCTCTTATTTATTGCAGCAATTCTCAGACCAGCAGGGCCAATACCTCATAATAGTGGCCAAGTTCAATTACAGCATCACGACTTTAGTCAAGTTACGATATATGTTCCTACTCCAACCACCTTTATAAGAAATACAATACAATAGGAAAATCCAATAATGTAACTGGCTGACTGTAATTGTATTTTAGGCAGCACTGTCAACACAACCAATCCTAAAGGTGCCCATACATCTACCGATTTAGTGACCCCTTTTACCATTTGTTCGGATAAAAATCGGTGCACAACAAGCTTGCCGATTAATGATACAAACCGGTCATATGTGTCGATCAGACATCTTGGACATATCTTGCTTGAAAGTGCTCTATCTCATGCATGGCGGTAAAGGCATTTAATATCACAACAAACACGACAGCCCCCCCACCCCACCGCAGTTCTCCCAAGCGTAGAAAAACGTCCAGTCCCCTACCTCCCCAGTGCCTGTGTGCAGTGTAATATCTCATCTGCCGGCACCAGGCGCATCATCACATGGTGCATATCCCACCCAGCACACGCGCCATGTTGTGGTGCTCAGAGGTGACAGTGGAGCAGCATGGGAGTCTTGGCAGCAGGACCGGTGAGATCTTACACTGCACATGGGCACCATTTACACTTGAGGAGATGGGGGGCGGGAGGGTGTCAAGCAGGAGACGGTGGTGATCGCACTAGACCAGGCTTTCTCAACCAGGGTTCCTTGAGGACTCTGCAGGGGTTCCTTGGCATTTTACCCCATCGTGGGGGAAGTATAATAGAGCACACTATAATAGGTGGTACTGTAACAAGAAGCACTAAATTGGGGGAGTCAGGAGACAGTATAATGAGTGGCAGTGTAATAAGAGATAGTGAAATTAGCAGCCTAGCCTACTTAAAGACCATGCCTCCTGAAAAAGAAATGTAGGGGTTCCTCGAGACCAAAAAATAGTTTGCAGGGGTTCCTCGAGACCAAAAAATAGTTTGCAGGGGTTCCTCGAGACCAAAAAATAGTTTGCAGGGGTTCCTTGAGATCCAAAAGTTATTTACAGGGTTCCTCCATGGTAAAAAGGTTGAGAAAGGCTGAACTAGACCAATTCCTGATGGGAATTATCCTGCAGTGTATGGGCAGGCGATATATCCATTTCTGATCAGATACGATCAGGTAGCGGTCTATCTCTTGGTGAATCTGCCCATACATCACTAGATGGATAAACATCTTAAAAGGATCAACACAGATAACTTGCATTCACTTATTGAGGCATGAAGACTTCTTTGATGTCTGGAGGTGCATAAACAGCAATCCAGCAATCAAGGTAAAGGGATTACTTATTCTGTTCAGAAATGCACCAAACGTACTTAAGAATTCTTGCTGATAAATCTCTTCTAGGAAAGACTTTGGCTGCACAAATTGAACCCATCACACGGATGATCAGACCACGTTCTTCATTCCATAGTGCTAAAGATAAACATTTATTCAAAATACCTCCACTTGGAGACTGAACAGCTCTGTCCTCAGCGGTCAATCCACCAGACATCATCTGCTAACTAACCTCTTAGGATCTGTTCAGATAAATGACATAACAGATGTCAACACATTCATGTTATTAATTGTTTGGAAAGCACACAAAGCACTTACGTTAGTGGAGTTGGCCAAAATGAAAGTGCAAAGTTGAAAAAAGCAAGATAAGCAAAATTAACAGAATTTCTCATCAAAACCGCCGCAGTGTCCAGTGATTTTTCCGCGATAATCGAGGGAAAATCACTCCCGCAACACTAGCGCCGGCGTTTTGCGATTATAGGTGTGAACGGGCCCTAAGTGGTTATTATTATTATTTATTGTATTTATAAAGCGCCAACATATTACGCAGCGCTGGTTAAACAATACCAGTTGCCTGGCAGTCCTGCTGATCTCTTTGGCTGCAGTAGTGGCTGAATCACAGACCTGAAACAAGCATGCAGCTAATCCAGTCTGACTTCAGTCAGAACACCTGATCTGCATGCTTGTTCAGGGGCTGTGGCTAAAAGTATTAGAGACACAGGATCAGCAGGTGAGGCAACTGGTATTATTTTAAAAGGAAAGATACATATCCTTCTCAGTTTAAGTTCCCTTTAATGGCGCTATCTCAACTACACAATTCATTCAGGAAACACTACAGGCTTTAAAAAGGACAACAACAAAAATGTTAAATGCATATAAAATGTACATCTCTCCCCACGAAAAATGCACTATAAATTACCTTTTTCCTATGACGCTATCACTTACTGTAGGTAATAAAAAGCAGACAGATTTGAAAGATTATGGACTATCTCCTCATGGTGGATTCTCAGTATTTCCTTTATTGTTTATGAAAGCACTGCCCATAAACAACCTATTATACGATGCTGGCCCATCTCCTTACTCATTTGCACACTATTTTGGCGGCTGGGCTGAACAAATGCTGTTTAGTAAGTGCTTTTGCAAAGAATGAAATACATGAGAATCCCCCAAGATGGACTAGTCCAAAACCTGTCAGATCTGTCAGTGTTTTACTACCTATTGTAGATGACAGCTACAAGGGAAAAACAATTTACCGGTATAGTGCATTTCACTCTGGGAGAAATCTACATTTAATATGTATGTATTTAAATTGTACAATTTTTTGTCATCGTTCTCCAGGGATCGATAAAGCTGACTCTGCCAACTACCACCCACTTTCATTACTGAATTCAGATCTAAAAATATATACAAATATCCTAGCTTCTAGATTGATGACCTTTCTTCCTTGTCTCATCAAATATGACCAAGTAGGTTTTGTAAAAGGCCGTCAGGCAAGGGATATTTACCAGGAGATTTCTGGACCTAATCCAATATGCAGAGAGAAAAGAAGTGCTTCTCTGCTACTATCATTATCATTAGACGCTGAGAAGACCTTCAACAAGGTCCACCGGGGTTTTCAAGCAGCTGTACTAGATACATTTACCTTCCTACATACTTTAAACAAGCTATTTTGGCATTATCCTCATTACTTCCAGTCAAGATATATACAAATGTATTGTTCTCTGACTGATATCGCCAACAAGACATGCCAGTGATTCTTGCTATCCCCATGGATATTTAATCTGATCATTGAAAAAATAAGATCCAACGGACATAGCGGAATCCAAATAGGTGATACAAATTATATTTCTGGCCTATGTTGTGTTTATGTTCTCTAACATCTCTACTCAGGATCCATCAGGACTTGTTGGACTTTGGTAGTGTTTTATACTATAAAGTGAATATTTCAAAATCACAGATTCTCCCCATCGAAGTTCCCCCTGCAACAAAACGTAAACTCCAAACTCACGTGCCTTATGCATGGGTTGACTTAGATATATCATACTTGGGCATAAACCTTCGTAATCCAAGTTACCTAACTATTACCAAAAACTTTAATCCCTTTTCTAGTTGAAAACGCATGTCAAGCATACAGGTGAAACTCAAAAAATTAGAATATCACGCAAAAGGCTATTTTTTTTTGTAATTCAACTTAAAAGGTGAAACTTCTATATGAAACAGACTCATTACATGCAAAGTGAAATATTTCAAGTCTTTATTTATTCTAATTGATGATTTTGGCTTACAGCTTATGAGAACCGCAAAATCTCAAAGCATTAGAATGTTGTGAAAATGTTCAATATTCTAGGCTCAAAGTGTCAGACTCTAATCAGCTAATTCATCCAAAACACCTGAAAAGGATTCCCATTTCATATCTTATGGTGGCCATACATGGTACAATTTTTTCATCCAATCTTACCATTTCTATGTAATATAAGGGAACTGCCTACATTATCCTTTCAATATATTCACTTCATTTACCCTTATACTACATAGAAATGGTAAGATTGGATGAAAAAATTGTACCGTGTATGGCCACCTTTAGTTTCACCTTTTAAGCTGAATTACTGAAATAAATGGACTTTTGCACAAGTCTAATTTTTCGAGTTTCACCTGTACTCTAAAGTGCAAATACCTTAGAGAAGTAAAATAACTTCCTTCAAAATGATGATCCTGCCAATCATTGTGCTTCTTTCACACAATAATAGTCTATTTCTCAATGAATTTAGACATACTTTTCAAGGAATTTTGACATTTCAGATGTGTTAGGTTGGTGTAGAGCGGAATCTTCTTTTAAATTATATAACTTTAAAGGGGAACTTCACCGTAAACAAACATACTGTCAGTTACATTAGTTATGTTAATTAAAATAGATAGGTAATATAATCTATTACCCACCCTGTTTTAAAAGAAGAGGCAAATGTTTGTGATTCATTGAAGGCAACCATCTTTTTGGTTGAAAGGAGGTCACAGGAAGCATGAGAGATAGTTCCAACTGTCCTGATCACTCCTCCCAGCTGGGCGCTAGGCTTCAAATCTCAAATAAAAAAATACATACATTTACACCAAAACAACAGAACAAGAACATCATCATCAAAAATGCCATCATGCTTTGCACGGCATCAGGGGAAAAATGCCCGGGCAGTTTTCTTCTGTGAAGCCTCATGCTAAGGCTTGGGTAATAAAAACAAAGTTCTGATGCTGTGAAACTGTTAAAGATACACCAAGCCTTTTTAGTGCTGCTGAGTAGATTCTTAGTCTGGAGGTTCACGTTAAGTAAAAATTAGCTAACTTTTTTTTTTTTTGCAATATCTCTAGGGTTGATCAACCTTCAACCATCTCTAGAAACTAAGAAAGAAAGTTAGGTTTTCTCAAAGTGCTCAAAGTGCTTGTTCCTTTAGTTCAGCCAAGTAAGCACCCATCTTATTGTTTTGAGTCTAACATTTCATCCGTAGTTTTTTTTTTTATATTTACCTCAGAGTTATTAATCAGAACTTATGGTATTTGGTACCTCACACATTTGAGCTCTAGAAATTAGACCCTCTGCTTTTTTGCCGATATTCCAAAAGTTTCAGTTTGATGCTATTAGTGAAAGAAAACGGCTGCTCCTGTTGGCTGAACTTGTCATGGAGCATTTGTCATAGTGGTGACATACCGTATATACACTCACATACAAGCCGACCCGTGTGTAAGCCGAGGTACCTATTTTTCCCTCAAAAACCAGGAAAAAGTGATTGACTCACGTATAAGCTCCCTCCCCAGAATAGCCCCCCTCCACAGAAGCCAGATGTGCCACCTGTACAAGTCATTTCTTCTCCCCGTAGCCAGATGTGCTTCAAGGGTAATATGACTGTGTCTCAAAATGCCATTAGATATGAGACAGCGATTGCCACACAGGAAGAACACGTGATCATTGCACGGCTGGCACATTGCTTGCACAAACTACAAGTCAGGGGACACAGGTAGTATTGAGTAGCGCACTCTGCACACCATGTTGCAGGGGATTGGGAAGGGGGCACGGATACAGCAGAGACCCAGCTGGCAGAGGCAGGATCACTAGTGCACAATCCTTACACTCCTCTGCCAGTAACAAAACCTGCTCCACCATCTGTTCTGCTCCGACTCGCATATATGCCGAAGGGGTAACTTTTCCGCACATTTTTGGTACTGAAAAATTAGGCTTATATGTGAGTATATAAGGTAATAGCTGCACTTCCTATGGGGGACCGTGGCTGCTCTTGCTCTATGGGGCACATGATGGCAGCACACGCACGTGGGGCACAGGAAAGTCTTGCCTGTCCAGTAATAGTCCTGATATTTTACTCTTAATGAAAACTTTCTGCCTGAGATTCAGCACTGACAGATGTTCTGGCATGTGTATATGAGTATTCCTAGCAGCAATCACATTCAGAGCAGGACACGGACTGCCGAGTGTCACACGAGAAGAGCGGTTAATTGAGCACTATGATAAGAAAAGTGACACGGATAAAATTGAATTGTTACACATTCCAACATGGCTCCGCTATCTGTCCTCGAGAGACGCGGAGGGTCCGTCAGACTGACACAAGCCTGCTCTGGTGAGATAACCGCAGAGTCAGACTATCAGCAGCCCTCAAACCTGTCCACCAATCACCTGCAGGATCTCAAGTCTAATGGGCAAAATGGAGGTCAGAGGGATCCCATTAGAAGAAAAACTAGAAAGCTGCTATTCCTCTTCTGCAAGACAAAAAAAAAAAAAAAAAAGTTCCGCTAGCCATGAAATGTGTTATTTCTTCAAGCATAAAAAGGACTTTGGGGCTCGGAAGGGGTGAAAAAAAAAAAAAAAAAAAACTTCTGTTGCCAAACCCATCAATATACGCCCAGCAATCCCCCAGAGAGTAGTCTATTACTAGTTTAAATTAGATATTTACCTAAAGAGGGGGAAGCCTCAGGATCTTATTGAGGCTTCCCTCAGTGCTCTGATGCCCCTTCCCTTTGCTTAGCGCAGCCCCCCAGAAGATTGGCGACAAGGCATCTCAGAGGAGATTACCTGGCAATCTAGGTCTCTTGTTGACGCATCATTGGGGATCGTTGGCTGCTGGACACATGTTAGGTCAGCAGAGGTGACCCAGATCGGCTGCCTCAACTAAGAACCATCTAGGACACAGGTGTCAAACTCAAGGCCCGTGGGCTGAATGCGGCTCCAATTGCCGTTTTTTGTGGTCCACCAAGAGCTTTGGATGTGCACGATTGGCATGTGGCTTCCGCTTGGGATCCAAGCGCCCCCCCCCCCCCCTCCCCCCCTCCATGTAGCTTATAAAACACAGACACACACCTTTTCTTTCATTCTATAATATTCACCTGCTCCAGGGCTGCATGGGTCTCTTCTGTTCTTACCGACAGCTGCTCCCTCTGTGCTGCATACCTCTGACTCCTGATCACATGACATGCATTGGGAGCCAGAGGATGGTAGCACAGAGCATGTGGCTCTCAGGAAACCAGAGAAGACCCGAGGCACCGCTGGTGCAGGGAAATATTACACTGCTCCACTGGGCTGCAGAAGGCAGTGGAGAAGCAGGTCATTATGGTCGCTATAGTTACACCACTTAGCTTGAGACTGCTCTATAAATATCAGATCCTAATAAACAATTTGGCCTATGACTTGAGGCTCATGCACACGCTCAACAAAAGTCTTTCAAATGCACGATTATCAAACAGCTTGAAGAAGTTGGACATCTTTTGTCAAGTAAAAGATGTGCAAACGACAAGGCGTATCACTGATAAAAGGCGACCAACGTCTGATAAAACGCAGCTCAAGCCAATCTTACTGTTGGATTGGCTTAAGCTGCGTCTTATCAGTCATTAGTCGCCTCTTTTTAGTGATAACGCCTTGTCGTTTGCACGTCTTTTACTTGACAAAAGTTGTCCAACTTCTTCAAGCTGTTTGATAATCGTGCATTTCAAAGACTTTTGTTGAGCGTGTGCATGAGCCTTTAGACTGTGTTTTAGATGTTGGCCCCTTATGTAATTAAGTTTGACACCCCCTGACATTATAGATACATTCAGATGACATGATAAAAATCTGCCAGATCAATCTACTAGTAAGTGCATGCAACTCACATAGACCTAGAGCTACAGACTAACCAGCAAGCTCATGGCGAATCAGAACTTGGAGTGTGTAAGGGGCTACATATATTCAGCAGTGATGAACTGGGAGACATCTCGGAGCTCACTCCAACCTGAATTATCGCACATTCTGTTTTAACCTCTTGAGGACTGCAGTGCTAAACCCCCCTAGTGACCAGGCAATTTTTAGTAAAATAGGCCACTGCAGCTTTAAGGTTAAGCTGCAGGGCCGCACAACACTGCACACAAGTGATTCCCCCCCCCCCCCCCTTTTCTCCCCACCAACAGAGCTCTCTGTTGGTGGGGTCTGATCGCTCCCTCCATGTTTATTTTTTTTGTTTAATAAATGTTGTTTCTATTTTTATAAAAAAAAAAACCCTGTTTCTTTAAACATCAACCCTCCCTCCCCACAGCAAGCCAATTATGGCGATCGGCTGTCATAGGCTTCTGCCTATGAGAGCCGATCGCTCTCTTGTCCCCCAGGGGGACAGCCGTGTCACACGGCTGTCCCCAGTGCAGCGCTGCTGCTCATCGCAGCGCTGCACCATGTAAATAGACGGCGATCATGCCGTCTAACAGTCTCCCGAGCTGCAATAGCCGCTCGGAGACTGAAGGTGGGGCGGAGCTCCGCCCCCCAAGCAGGAGATGTGCGCGCAGCCTGCGTGCGATCTCCTGCAAAACAGAGCCCCAGGACTTCACGCCAATCGGCGTTAGGCGGTCGGCAAGAGGTTAAGAAAGCAAACTTTTGTTTTCCATAACAGACCTAGAGCTGTTTCTGATCTATTTGATACCCCAGGTAGCCCTCTCCTCCCTCATGCACCTCTTTGTGCTGATGTGCAAGCGGGGCCGGGACTCCAAATCTGACAGCACAGCCATGGTGGGCAAAATAGCATGTGTCAGTTTTGTGAGGTACTCCGTATTGAAATTTAAAAGTGCAGCATAAAATACAATGGTGCCCTTGGATATAATGTGGCACTCTAGGCCTCTGCCTAGTTGGCCTATGCCCAGACACAGCCCTGCATAAACCATTATTACTGCTGTAACTTTGCTCTGTGTTGGGCTTCTTCCTTTACTTTCCTGTAGTTCCATGTGACGTTTCAAAGGCTATTATCCACTGCAAACAATTGGGAATATTTTCCCAATGGGCAGATCTGTCCTGAAATACATCCAGGGCTCTTCCGGCTTAATGAGCTGCAATTAAGTCATTAATGTCATTACGTGTAATTTTGTGTGAAATGACAGAGTTGGATTAGATAAATAAAATGGGGAGTTATTTGTAGCTTGCGCAGTGCTGCCAGCCTGAGCCTGTTATCCGTCAGATGAGCCACAGTCAGAGGAAACAGCAGAGCACAACATGTAAGAAATGTCCTCCCTTCTAATGGGCTGGGAAAACCGGCCAACACTTCGGCAAACAGGAAACAACTACTAAATTCCTGGCTTGAATTTTAAAAACTTCAGTCCGGACCCGGTGCTTAATCCCTCCCCCCTTCTGCCAAGATCAGTGGGAAGAGCGGGAGGAGCCAGGAAATGAGGTGGCCCGGCCCTGTGGCAAGGAGAGCAGCAGCAGCATCCTACATTACCTTCATCCAGCAAAGTAACAGGTCCTCACTCCTCTCTTGGCTGCAACTGCTGTGCAGTCTATCTCTCCCTGCAGCTCCAGTCTCTGCAGGCCACGTGACACGGAGAAACTGGAGCTGCAGGGAGATTCTCAGTACAGCGGCCACAGCCAAGAGAGGAGTGAGGACTATGGCTCGCCTTTGACCTGAGCGACTGGAGCCGTCGCTCAAAGCGCCAGCTCTCAAGGGCGCACATGCAAAGGACATTCTCTCCCCACCTCCGCTCCTTTTGTTATTAAAATGTGGACACTGGCACCCATTTTTTTGTGGCCCTGCTTTAACTACCGATAGAGGGGAAGCAGGGAGAGAAGAGGGATGTCCGTGCTGGAACCCAGAAGTCAGGTGAGTCATCCCCTGCCGGCTGCCGCTGACACTAATATCTGGAAGGGGGAGCATAGAAGGGAGGGGGGGGGGGCGGACTTGTGGCAACTATACTACCTATATGAGGGAAAATCTACTGCCTACACTGGGGGCAACTATATTATCTATACTGGGGGAAACTGTGCTACTTATATGGGGGCAACTATACTACCTATACTGGGGGCAACTATACTAGCTACCTATACGAGGCAATTATACTACCTATACTGGGATAACTATACTAGCTACCAATACTGGGGTTAAAGAGAACCCGAGGTGTGTTTAAAGAATGTTACCTGCATACAGAGGCTGGATCTGCCTATACAACCCAGCCTCTGTTGCTATCCCAAACCCCACTAAGGTTCCCCTGAACTCTGCAATCCCTCATAAATCACAGCCATGTTGTGAGGCTGTGTTTACATCTGTAGTGTCAGTCTCAGCTGCTCCCCCGCCTCCTGCATAGCTCCGGTCCCTGCCCCCGTCCCTTCCCTCCAATCAGCACGGAGGGAAGGGATGCAGGCGGGGACTGGAGTTCTGCAGGAGGCGGGGAGAGCAGCAGACTGACACTATAGAGATAAACACAGCCAGCTCTGACAAGCTGTTTGTCAGCAGCGTGGCTGTGATTTATGAGGGATTGCAGAGTGCAGGGGGACCTTAGGGGGGTTTGGGATAGCAACAGAGGCTGGGCTGTATAGGCAGATCCAGCCTCTGTATGCAGATAATATTTTTCAAACCCACCTCGGGTTCTCTTTAACTATACTACCTATACTGGGGGCAATTATACTACCTATACTGGGGGCAACTATACTACCTATAGTAGGGCAACTATACTAGCTACCTATACTGTGGGCAACTATGCTACCTATACTGGGGGCAACTATAATAGCTACCTATATTGGGGCAATTATACTACCTATACTGGGGGCAACTATACTGCCTATACTGAGGGCAACTATACCAGCTATCTTTACTGTGACAACTATACTACCTATGTTTGGCTACCTATACTGAGGGCCCCTACACCTGACTTCCTATACTGGGGGCACCTATGCCAGGTTACCTATACAGAGTGCACCTACACCTGACTTCCTATACTGGGGGCACCTATAGCTGGCAGCCTATACTGAGGGAGGGCACCTACACCACCTGACTTCATATACTGGGGGCACATATGTCTGGCCACCTATATTGAAGGCACCTACACATGAGATCCTATACTGAGGGCATTTTTTGGGGGAGAGAGTCACCTTGGCTATAATGTGCAGTGCAATTTGTCGGTGCTGCACTATCAATCCAATTTGGGGGGGGGCCTAACTGTCCCACAGATTGTTTTATTAATAGCCCTGAAAGGTGTGTGCGCACTGGCGCAAAGAAGATGTAGGGGATGGGGCACCAAAATCAGGTTTCGCTCAGGGCGCTGTGAAACCTAAGGCCGGCCCTGGTGAGGACCTGTCACTCCACTGGATGAAGGTAGTGTATGATGCCAATACTTTGCCCTTCTTGCCCCCTTACACCTCAGGCCCCCTGTGATGGTGGAGGTCGTGTGGGCTGTTACATCCCCGATTAGAAGAAAGACACAGAATCCACGCTTATCTCCACGAGTGAGATAAACAATTGTACTTATCCTCCAACTCATAAAAATAGGTTTTTAGATATCCCATGATTTTATATTTAAACATTTGCAAAGTAGATTTGAATGTTTTGCCGTCTCTGCTCAGTGGCAGCGTATTAAGTGTCCCCGAGTTAAAATACATAGACTATTGACCTTTTCCTATTTTTCCCTGCACTCAGAAGTTGTATTCTGCTTGGGAAACTTTTATAGCTGTAATGTGCTTATCAGTGAGATTTACTATATTTCCCGACAAGACAGAAGCCATCACTTCCATGCCAGAAAATTAACTCTTTCAGGCAGCAAAATAAAGTAAAAAAGCCTGGCTATTAATATTAATATGTTTTGCCCTCTACATACACCTGTTTATCTCCTCGTGTCCCCCGGGTACACTTTAATTGCAATGATTATCTGGCACCGGTTTCTTTGTGGTCTATGTGGGGCCCATTTTACCTGGCAGCCCCCCGGCGCCCAAATAAACGACTTTGGGATTGCCCTGTGAGCCAACCAAGCTTCTTTGCATTACACAGTACTGTTAGTTGAACAATCTTCACCAGTGGTGTAGTCAAGGAGATGTGGGCCCCGATGCAAGTTTTACATTGGGGCCCCCCCAAACACTCTATATGTAACAATTGATACGGTGCACCAAAACCTGCCAATGGCAACTACAGTGTCAGAGGTGCAAGAAGGGGATGGGGAGCAGTTTGTTAAGGATTACCACTATTCAAAGTATCTATAGAAGTAATTATTATGAGCACAGGACCAATAGAGCAATAATACTGCAGTTGAGGGAGGGCCCTTCGGGGCCCGATGTGGTCGCAACCTCTGCAACCCCTATTGATATGCCCCTGATCCTCACCAGTGGTAAAGCAGAATGATGGACTCATAAGATGACTGCTGATCTGCACTGTCCAGTCAGCAGGCTGGAGGAGGGACCTTGCTCATGCAGTACTACTTAGCTGCAGAGGGTAGAAGGGAGGACATAAATCTACTTCAGCTCTCAGTCCTGTGTGGCTGGACTGTACACCTCACAACACTGGACTGAATTATAAGGGGAAAAAAAACAAAACACTTCTGTGACATTGCATTTCATCTGTCTGCCTGCAGTTGCTTTAAATCCAGTGCCAGACTTATCTAGAGTTTATGTGCTGGTCATGGAGGGGAGTCTCCTGGGACAGAAGCAGAGGCTCATAGCTTGGGATGTTAGCTTTGCTCAGCCTCTCTGTGGGAATGGGAAGTGACCTTAATAGATTTGTCTGTCTTCTCCACAACAGAGCAGCCTGAGATCTGATCCCCGGGGGATGCGGGATACAGATGACTTATGGGAAAGAATACTGATGGCAACTTTAGGGTAAAGGCTGTAACCCCTTCCTTACTGAGGTGGCCAGAGGTGAATGTATCTACAAGTGCAACTGTAGCATATATACTGTATGTTTGAGGCAGGGAACACACTTGTCTTTCAGTTTTCTGCGCACGGTTTTCTGCATACTTTTTCTGCACACCAAGTGTGTTTCAATGCTGGAAAACGCGTGCGATTTTTCACAGCAGCTAATGCAATTGATAGAGAAAACTGACAAAATGTACAGCGTCATCATGCAGTTTTTTTTCTGCGTGCGAACAACATATTAAAGTGGATCCAAATTAAAAATACAAGATTTCAGAAATAACATCTATTTTCTAAATTATAATAATAAATAGCCTTTTTTCAGCTGCATGACGACAAATATAAAATATTTTACATTAATTGGAGGAACCCCTCCCTTCTTTTCAAATTGCCGGGATTTTTCCGGCAAACTGGTGGAGTAGGTGGTGTCCGGCAATGGAGGAATTGCTAATGGCTGCCCCCAGTATAACCCTAGCTATGAAAAGAGAAGGGTGAAAAGCATGCACTGAAATGATCATAGGTTTGAAGGAGTGTTTATTTATCGTTGTATGTGTCAGAGTGGTGCAACTAAATATTTTAAATTAAAAAAATGTTTGGTTTGGGTCCGCTTTAAGTGTGAACTAGCCCATTGATTAAAAGGAGTTCTCTGTTTTTCTGTGCAAAAAACGCGTCAGGTGTGTACCCTACCTCAGAGTTTAGGCGCAGGATGCTCCCAGCTACAAAAGCACAAGGGGGGCATGCACATGGCTGAAGCAGCCTGGGGGGACGGCGAGGGCTAAAGGGGGCTGGAGGAAGCCCCAGGTAAGTATGCTTTTGTTAGCTTTGTCGCAGTATTATGGAGCGCAGTGTGAGGATTTCGGGCTGCTCACCAGGCGATGCAGGTCCGTCAGTCTCATCTGTAGTGAGAGCCACTGCTCTGTACTTCCGGTTTGTCCGTTTGGGCTTTTAGTGTTAGTGCCCGATGTGAGAAGCAGGAAGTGCAGAGGAGACTGATGGACCTGCATCGCCTGGAACCCAGCGGAGGTGAGTGGGTGCGCTGGATGAAATCCTCCCCACAACACTGTGATCCAGTGCTGGGGGCTAATTAGGGGGAAATATCTGATTACTATACTTTGAAGAGGGCACATATGACTACTGGGGGGTTGTCAGAGCAGGCGCATTGTTAGGGTCATTTACCCGGGGAACTACCCAGAGCCATTTGCTGGGGTGTCCCAGATGTCACCTGCCACAGTGCCCAGGAACAGGCTGCCGATGGGGATGGGTGTATGAGGTCTGAGCGAGTCTGGGGCCCGATGAATAGTGCTACACGCCTGGGCCCCAGTTAGGGCTCTTTTCCACTATGAAATGCGATCGCGATTGCGATTCCGATCGCGATCGCAATCGCGTTTCAATTTCCACCATGCGATTGCGATTGAGCTACTATACTCATTATAGTACAGCTCAATCGCATACAAAACGCGGCAGGACGACGATTGCGCTTTGACCAAAATCGCATCGCAATCGGATCGCACTAATGGAAATTGCTGCTGCAGTTTCCATTAGTTTAATGTACCTTGCGATTTGCGATTAGAAGCAAATCGCAAATCGCAGGGTAGTGGAAAAAGGCCCTTAGGCCCTTTTTCCACTAGCCTGCGATTTGCGATTTGCTTCTGATCGCAAATCGCAAGGTACATTAAACTAATGGAAACTGCAGCAGCAATTTCCATTAGTGCGATCCGATTGCGATGCGATTTTGGTCAAAGCGCAATCGTCGTCCTGCCGCGTTTTGTATGCGATTGAGCTGGACTATAATGAGTATAGTAGCTCAATCGCAATCGCATGGTGGAAATTGAAACGTGATTGCGATCGCGATCAGAATCGCGATCGCATTTCATAGTGGAAAAGAGCCCTTTTACAGCCACACTTTCCAGCCCCCCACATCCACCTCCCACAGAGAAGCAGAGACAATGAAACAGTAAAACTTAAAATTTAAATATTAAATAAATCTATGGGATATCTAAAAAAGTAATTTTTTAGGATAAGGATGATAGATAGAATTGTTTATCTCATCAACAGAGAAACCGTAACCAAGAAATGAACTTCATCCCAATCAGTAGCCGATACCCCCCCCTCAACACGCATCACCCAGCCCAGAACTAGCAGAAGAACTCGGAAAGTTCTACTGCAGGTTTGAGAGACAAAAAGAATTGGGGGAGCACCTGGAACCTCTCACTCCCCCTCCACGCACCGAGGAGAACATCACAAGCCCAACCCCCTCCCCAGCGGTGGGAGAGGCTGATGTCCTGCAACTCCTGTCAACACTAAACATCAGGAAAGCCCCCGGCCCTGACGGCGTGACTCCAGCCTGCCTGAAAACTTGCGCCAGGCAACTTGCTCCCATCCTCTCCTCCATTTTCACCAAGTCACTAAGGGACGGAAAGGTCCCCGCCTGCTTCAAGAGGTCGACCATCATCCCGGTCCCTAAGAAACAGGGAGTTTCCGAGCTTAACAACTTTAGACCAGTGGCCCTCACGTCCGTCATAATGAAAACCCTGGAGCGAGCAGTTCTATCCAACCTCAAACTCTCCACCTTGCCCCTTCTGGATCCCTATCAGTTCGCGTATAGGGCAAACAGGTCCACTGACGACGCAGCAAACATCTGTCTTGAATCTATCTATGACCACCTGGATAGACCAGATACGTACGCCAGAATCCTACTCTTGGACTTCAGCTCGGCGTTCAACACCATCTGCCCACGCATTCTGCAGGAAGAACTAGAGGCACTGGAAGTGCACCCAAGCCTACGACTCTGGATCACAGACTTTCTCCCCAACAGGACCCAAGTCGTCAGGCTGGGGTACATTAAATCACGAAGTATGACCACAAACACAGGTGCACCTCAAGGATGTGTCCTGTCTCCACTGCTGTTCTCCCTTTACACAAACAGATGCAAATCCAGGGCGGACTCAGTTAAGGTCATCAAGTTCGCCGATGATACTACTATCATTGGACTTGTCACCAAGAACAATATCCAGGAGTACTGTCAGCAGGTGGAGAGAATCTCCCTCTGGTGCAAGGAGAACAGGCTGGTGCTAAACACTGCAAAAACCCCACCCCCAATTCACATCGATGGTACGGTGGTGGCAAGAGTACCCTGCGCTCGCCTCCTGGGCACCACAATCTCCAGTGACCTCACCTGGAGGCCCAACATCACCGCGATACAGAGAAAAGCCCAGCAGAGACTGTACTTCCTCCGCCAGCTGAGGAAGTTTGGCATGACCCAAGAGATTCTGACCAACTTCTACTCCGCTACCATTGAGTCGATCCTCTGCTCATCCATTCTGGTCTGGTACGCTGGTGCAACCGGCAGCGACAGGCACTCACTTCAGAGGGTCATCAGGGCGGCGGAGAGGGTCATTGGGAGACCTCTCCCCTCACTTGCCCTCCTACACAACAAAAGACTAAGATCGAGGGCCCTGAAGATCGCTAACGACCCCTCTCACCCGGGCCACTGCTACTTTAGTCCGATGCCACTGGGACAAAGGCTTCGGGCCATCTCCACAAAGACGGCTAGGCATAGTAATTCCTGCTTTCCCTCAGCTGTCAGCCTCCTGAACTCCCTCAACATACTCCCCACCAGGGCACCCCCATGCAATATAGAACTGTCACGGACAGAGCCAACTGCTGCTCTGGTATGAAATCTGTAAACACAAATGTAACGTACAATGTAAATGCAACTGAAAAGCAAATGTAAACGTCTGCTACTGACATTTGTAATTGTAATTGTAACCGTCTGCTACTGACATGTGTAAGTGTAAATTTTTCTGTTCCTCCCTTCTGAGCCAAATGTACTGTGCCAAACCCAATTCCATGCATGACCCAGTCATGCTTGGCGAAATAAACGATTCCTGATACCCCCTTTCCCATGAGAAATCATTTCCTTTTCTCAAATGGATCATGAGGGGGCTTTGCATGGCTGATATTGTGGTGAAACCCCTCCCTCAGTGTACATATGTAATCGCCGTCGGGAGACTTGGGTGCAGGATACAGCCGGTATATGGCTGATCCTGCTGCTGCACAAGTCCCGGCAACGTTAATTACTATTCCCCCTCTAGGTCCACGTGGATAGCGGGGAATGATATAATTCAGCTTCCAGCTATTGCTGAAGGCTGAATTATAGTGTTTTAAAATGTAACTTCAGCTCTGTCTTCTGCACTCATGCGCTCCCTGCAGCGCGTACCAAACGGCTGCCTGCCCCCCTGGCACCGTCCTCCTCCTGTCGGCTACACATGCGCAGTAGCCAAAAAACACGGACACACGGACGGGCGGATGACGCAGGGACAGTTAGGTTTTATTATATAGGATTATTGTAAACATGAAGCACTATTTTCACTGGAGTTCCTATTTAACTTTCACCTTGTGCTTCCTGTAAGGTTGTCAAACACATGCTCATATTCCAAATTAGTATTAATTATCTGAAGAAGAAGAAGAAGAGAGTGCCACTTGGCAAGTGCCACGTGACACATGGCAAGTGCCGATTGACAGTCAAACTGAAGGAGAAGACACTAGTGCACACTAACACATTAATGATTTAACAATAGTGTAGTGATAGTGAAGGGGTTTAATCACTGAGCTTATCACTGTGTACAGCCCTTGGCCCAGCAGCACAGCAGCTGTGCAGCACACACCCTAACTGTCACACTATGAGACATTAATCAAGCTAATTAACAATTACTATAGAGTAGTGAAGGGGTTAATCAATGAACAGCTTTAGGTTTATAACTGTGTACAGCCCCCCCTTGCTAGGCCACCAGCACTGGAGCATGTCTCTCAGTGAGCATTCAGCAAGCCAGGACGATCTGTCTCATCATGGCAGCCCTTCTCATTATACAGGGAGGCTGGCCAGTGTTCCTTTCTGTGATTGGGTGCCAGGGTTTAGGCTGGGAGGCCTCTGATTGGCTCAATGAGGTCAGGTGGGGCTGGCCAGGGTTCCCCTCTGTGATTGGTTGCTAGGGCTTCTGCTGGGAGCCCTCTGATTGACGTCATCACCTTAGTTACAGTATTTCGGATTCGGATATCCCGGATATCCGGGTTATGCGGCCAAATATCCACAGATAGCTCTCCGGATTTCTATAGAAATCCGGAATCTTGAATCTGATCCGGATAGCGTAAAAATGGTCGGATATCCGGGTTACCCGGATTCCGGATGAGCACTACTGCTGGTGGGAAACTGACATATACTGTCACATGCCACCCACTGGTGAAATGGGGAACTGCAATGCCAATGCACAAATTATAGTCAGACACCTGCGGTGCCTAAATGACAGGCATACTGGGGTATGCTAGGTGCTGTGGTGCCTCTATGTGAGCATACTGGGTACTGTGGTGCCATGCTGGGCGCTGTGATGCCTTTATGGGGGCATGCAGATTGCTGTGGCTCTTCTATGAGGGCATGCTGGGAGTTGTGGTGCCTCAACGGTAGGACCATGGGAGCATGGGAGGGGGTCCAGTAGAAAGTCAGGGAATGCTATGGGGGGACTGTCAGATAACTGCCCAGTAGAAAGCCAGACCAGACGCCAGGTAACTATGAATAGTTATGTTTAAGTGACACATTTTTTTATTAATGGGGAGAGGGGCTTCATCCAACATTTTGCTGGGCAGGCCTACTTAGACCGCTGTTAAGTTCATTTAAATTTGGTTCCACCCATGACCACACCCACATTCTAGTGCATGGCCACACCCATTTTTCCGGCTGTAGTGTCTCGGATCTCCTAGGATCCTAGCAACGCCCCTGCATATATTCTAAAGCCTCGTATACACGTACAAAGACCTGTCGCCCGGCTGGGAAAATGACCAGGCAACTGGAGGTTAGCCACATGCTCTACTGCTATGCGGGGGGAGGTGGGCCCACAGAGTGGCTCGCTAGTGACGTCACGCAGTGGGTGGGGTGAATGGGAGGAACAACGCTATTGGTCAGCGCTCAGGGGAGCATTGGAGGCCGCTGTACAAACGCTGGATTCTCAGCAGAGGCAGCTGTTATTGGCAGCCTCGCCCATGTTTCGTCTAGTGCAGGGGTGTCAACCTCAAAAATAAAGTGGGCAGAAACTGTACACTGGTACCTAGTCGAGGGCCAACCTCAATGTCTACTGGCCATCTTCGTCCCTTATAAAATTCCCAGGTGTCTAACGGCCCCCCTCTAGCCCATATACAGTTCCCTGGTGTCTTGTGGTCCTCCCTCCCCAATACATTTCCCTGGTGTCTAGAGGCCCCCACCCTCCCCTATACAGTTCCCTGGTGTCTAGTGGTAATTCCTCTTTACAGTTCCCTGGTGTCTAGTGGTCCTCTCCCTCCCCTATACATTTCCCTAGTGTCTAGAGGCCCCACCCTCCCCTATACAGTTCCCTGGTGTCTAGTGGTAATTCCTCTATACAGTTCCCTGGTGTCTAGTGGTCCTCTCCCTCCCCTATACATTTCCCTGATGTCTAGTGGTCATTCCTCCTCTATACAGTCCCCTGGTGTCTAGAGGCCCCCACCCTCCTCTATACAGTTCCCTAGTGTTTAGTTATTTCCGCCATCTCCCCCATATGGCTTCCCTGGTGTTCTAGGGCTTCATCTCCAGTATAGCTTCCCTGGTGGTCTAGAGTGGGTCATACATAATGCAAAGTGGGGAAACCACTTGAGGGCCAAATTTAATGGCCCTGAGGGCCAGATTTGGCCCGAGGGCTGGAGTTTGACATGCATGGTCTGGTGTGTGTACAGTGCGTGCAGCACTTTGAAAAGTAGCCATCAAAGTTAAACTATATTGAAAACGATTCTTTTCCTGCGCCATCCATCCGCAAACACATCCAGAGGTCATTCACTTTCTCCTTATCTGAAGTTAAGTGGTTGCTTTGCAAGTATTCGCGTCCTGTTATCCTGATAGCTTAATTACAGGCTTAATCAGCGTGCCTCTGGCTCAGGAGTCTGGCGTGGTGCACCTATAGCTCTCGCTTTCAATTAGGCAAACGGGCATCAAACACTGCAGCCTGATTATGTGAAGTGATGGCGTTCCCCAAGCCCCATTCATCAGCTAATTCTACCCCTGAAGAGGGAGGGCTATGAGACAGCACGTCCCTCCCAAGCATACCAATGATCACACCAGCATACACGGATCAGGAACATACGCTGGTGTGAAAGGGCTCTCATAGAGGCTAATTCATGGCGACAGGCCCGGGGAAATCTAATACAGCACTGAGGAGCTGCAAACCATAATTAGACATCGGCATTGCAATTAAACAGGTAGAACTGCACCTACCCGCAATGCACTGACCTGCTCCTTCTTAAAGACTAGAATCAGCAAGTGGCTAATTGCAATATAGAATTGCACACTAAAGGTGGCCATACATGTATCGACTTGGCGGCTGATCGACCATCCGATAATTCCATAGTTATCAAATCGGATGAAAATCTGTGCCACCAAGAGCATGCGTGATCGACAATGTGACCAAAATTGGTTGCATGCATCGAACGGATATGCTGCAAGATGTCGGGGTTGTCATGGCAGATTAGGTGTGCGGCGGTAACGCCAAGCGATATTAGGACGGGTGACGAAACCCCTGGTGCTGTCCCCCCCAATGTTAAATGTGCCCCCCTCCATGCAGTATACCGTACCTGTCCTTGTCCGCTGCTGGCTCCGAGGTCCCCCCGCAATCCGCATACACGCGCCCACATCTACACCAGCAACCATGTGGGGCACATGTATGCGGATTGTGGCGGCCGGCATAGACAGGTAGAGTATTCTCCCCCCAGGGGGACCCATTTTACACGAAGGGGGGGACACAGATGCGGAATCACAAGGCCGATTCCCGAAAACTTTAATTCTGAAATTGATCGAGAACCAGCCTGTGTATGGGCAGCTGACAGATCTCTCTGTAATCAAACTGGATCAGAGAGGTTTGTCTCTTGGTCGATCTGCCCATCTGGCCATCTATCGTCTGATGTATGGCTACCTTAAGGGTATCCATACATTGCTTGATTTTGCGGGCCGATCAACTTTTTGATATGATAATTTTGTCGAATTTGAGGATTCAACAACATTTTAAACAAAATCTGTTTATTTTGTTTTATCAAATACAAGATTAGAAACAGAACAAGACAAGAAGACCACGTACGCACTGAGGCATGGGGCATCGAGGTCAAGTAAAGTACAGGAAAGGAATTATAGGCTCCTGATCCGATGGTTTCGTACCCCAGCTCAGATTTCAAAATGGCAAGAGGGGGGCTCGGACATGTGCTGGAGATGTGGGAAAGAAGTAGGGGATTATTTGCATATGTGGTGGGGGTGCGATAGCATTTCTCACCTATGGAGACTAGCTTTCGAGTGGTTTGAGGAAATGAACTTATGTCATATAGCCCACTCCCCAGAGATTGCGTTACTCTCAATGTTTCCAGGTCCAATAAAAAACTCAAAGGGGTCTATACTTGGCCATTTGATGTCCTCAGTCAGATATCTGATAGCCAAAAATTGGAAAGTTGACGCCCAACTGGGGGCAGTAGACCTGGCTGAAGCCCTAAATGACACAATGAGGATGGAGGAATTAGTAATGTCGGCACAAAATAAGATGGGGAAGTTTTATAGTCAATGGGCAACTTGGTTGGAGTTTAGGGAGAGGCTCGGGGTAACGACTTTGATTGGAGACCATGGGAAGCTGGTGGAGGATAATATGTAGTAGGATCTGAAGGCTGTGCATTTGGTCGAATAATCCAATTGGACTGTTTTTTTTGTTTTTGTTTTTGTTTTTTTTGTTTTGTTCTGATTTGTTGTGTGATTGGGGTGTGTGTGTTATGTTAGTTCTTAAATTAAATTTGGGTCTGAAATATTTTCAGGACCACCAAGATTTTAGCTACTGAGAATACACCCAGTATTGTGGTGTTGCCATTGAGTTATATCTGTAACGGCATATTTTGGTGGCTGTACTGTTTTATATTATTGATTGTATATTTTTTTCCGACTCAAATAAAAAAATAAAGATTTGCAAAAAAAAGAAGACCACGTACAATATACAGAGAGAGGTCTTAAGGTGCCCATTAACAGTACTAATTTTTCTCTAAATGCGATCCTTCAATGCAGTTTTAATGATTGCAGTTTATGAAGGCAATTGATAAGGAACGATTCTTTGGTCGAATGCTAAATAGGATAAAATCGATCCGAAAGTAGCATTTTATAATCAAATTTGAAGAAAGAATTGTTCAGTAAATGTGAATAATTGATCATTACCTTTCCGGATACTTCTGATTGTAAAAATCGTAACGTTAAAGTGGATCCGAGATAAAAACATTTACTCATTGCATAATTGTCTTCCTTTCATATGGTTTATAGGGCATTCCTCAAGCGAAACACTTTTTGTTTTTGTTTTAATACTCTAATTCCCTATAAACTAAACAAACCTCACCCACAGCTTTTCAGAGTGCCTTGGCATTTTCAGACAGTAGCAAGGGCTCATGGGAGCTCAGTCTGGGCAGGAGGAGGGGGAGGTATTACTAGCCAGAGATTTCAGAGGCAGAGGGGAGGAGGGAGGAGGAGGGGGAATTCGGTTTTCACAGGCTGAGTGCTGGAGATGCAGATCAGCTTGCCTGTGCGTAATGTTTACAAGCAGAACATGGCTGCTGTCATTGTATCCAAACGAAATAGAGAAATCCCAACACTACTACCCAAACCTAATGAACCAGGGAGTCGACCAGCTTATCCTCTCATCCACCACAGGGTAACTTCAACAAAAAGAAAAGATGCTGGGTCTCCACCTGGATTTAAGGCCTGTTGGCCTATTTATTGCAAGTGTCACAGTGCAAAGCACAACAATGCTTTGCACTGTGACACTTGCAATAAACAGGCCGACAGGCCTTAAATCCAGGTGGAGACCCAGCATCTTTTTTTTTTTCTCTTTTTGCTGTCATTGTATCACAGGAAGAAATCATCATATTCTGTTGAAGCTGTTTGCAGCTAGATTTGTTGCATAAAAAAACTTTAGATAAGATATATAGACAAGTTACTTGTTATAGTTAGTTTTTCATCTCGGATCCGCATCTCGGGCACCTTTATAGCAATAGACAATCCTAGAATAGCAATTCATCATACATTTAGCCACACCCATAGGAATAAAAAGTAAATTATGAAGCTCACCTTCCTTATAAGATAAGGAGCATAGCATGTATAGGAGGTCCAAAGCCAAAGCCCTGTACACAGGCATGACTGAAGTCCGCTGAATCAGCTGATAACAACAGTCTCAGCTGATAGTCAGGTGTGTGTACGGCAGCCCCCGACGGCCCCCCACAAGTGATCTGTCAGGTGGATCAACTCACCTGAGCGACTGTCAACTTAATTGTGTACACCGCGCCCCCGCCAGCCGCATGACGTCTCTCCTCCTTCCCCCGCATAGCAACACAGCGCATTGTCAGCTACACAGCTCTCTTGCATCTGCGCAGCCCCTCCCAGCGATGTCGCCCAAGAGGATCGGGTCCTGATCCCTTTGGGCACCATCAGGCAAAAGTTTTTACACACCTTAAAATGGGATAAAATTTGGACATAACATTCAATAAAAATGGGTTTTTCTACTTTTTATTACTCATACCGTTATATTTTCTTTTGTGCACAAGTAATATTGTCTGTCTACAAATTCCCAAAGTACGGTTTATCTGCTCTGAAAGCTGTCATTGCATCTTATAAGATAGCTGCTGCATTTATATATTAAAATCTATCTACTGATCACTTCTCAGCTCTTTCTGCTTCTCAGCTCAGTACAGCTCAGTTTCAGCAGTTTGCTAATGTTTACTAAATGTATCTGACAAAGGAATGTAACAAAAGAGAATGCTGTCACCTCTTGGGATGTGGCCAGAAGCTTCCCACTGAAGAACAAAGTGATGTATTTAACTGTTTGAATGCTGTTCTGCTACAATTATTTTTGAGATAGTAGGTTTTATGCTGTAAATAATCTAGCTGCAGAAGAGTAGGTAAATCCTCGGTGCGTTCATAACTCAACCCGTTACCGTACAAAATTAAAAACAACAGAGTAGCACACGTGTCGACCTCCAGGCCTGGAGGGCCAGATCCATGCAAGTGTTTAGGATGGACTGAGAAAGAGAGGAATGTTTTCTACCTGATGGACCACACCTTTCCTGATGCAGGCCCATCAATTAATTTGAGCTGTGTCAAAAATGTGTGAGGACCTCGGCCTTCGTAGGATCAAAAACACAAATGATGACAAACCTGGAGTAGCAGAAAGAAAATGTCTAAAAATGGACAACTTGTGACATAAAATCCAGGTTTTTGATGGTTAGCCACACCCCTTCTGAAAAAAATGCCATGGCCGTTCTCTGCCTTTGTAAAAATACTGCTAAGAGATTGTGTCATCTGTAGGAGGTAGGTGCCTCAGAGTGGCCTGAGAGGTAACCTGCTCCCACCTGTGCCACTGAGCCAGCCTATCACAGAGAGGAACTCTACTTTTACCTGTGCCACTGACGCAACCTATCTCTGAGAGGAACTCTGCTTCTACCTGTGCCACTGAGCCGACCTATCACTGAGACGAACTCTGCTTCTACTTGTGCCACTGAGCCGGCCTATCACTGAGCGGAACTCTGCTTCTCACCTGTGCCACTGAGCCGGCCTATCACTGAGAGGTGCTCTGCTTCTACCTGTGCCACTGAGCCAGCCTATCACTGAGAGGTGCTCTGCTTCTACCTGTGCCACTGAGAGGTGCTCTGCTTCTACCTGTGCCACTGAGCCGGCCTATCACTGAGAGGAACTCTGGTTCTTCCTGTGTCACTGATCCGGCCCATCTCAGAGAGGAGTGGTGAAGAGAGGAGTAGTGCAGTGCATAGTATGTTGCATTCCAGAGCTGCCACAATGCCATTGAGAGGTGCTCTGCTTCTACTTGTGCCACTGAGCCGGCCTATCACAGAGAGGAACTCTGCTTCTACCTGTGCCACTGAGCCAGCTTATCACAGAGAGGAGCTCTGCTTCTACTAGTGCCACTGAGCCGGCCTATCACAGAGAGGAACTCTCCTTTTACCTGTGCCACTGACCCAACCTATCACTGAGAGGAACTCTGCTTCTACCTGTGCCACTGAGCCGACCTATCACTGAGAGGTACTTTACTTCTACCTGCGGCACTGAGCCGGCCTATCACAGAGAGGAACTCTCCTTTTACCTATGGCACTGACCCAACCTATCACTGAGAGGAACTCTGCTTCTACCTGTGCCACTGAGCCGACCTATCACTGAGAGGAACTCTGCTTCTACTTGTGCCACTGAGCCGGCCTATCATTGAGAGGTACTTTGCTTCTACCTGTGGCACTGAGCCAGCCTATCATAGAGAGGTACTCTGCTTCTACCTGCGCCACTGAGCCGGCCTATCACTGAGAGGAACTCTGCTTCTACCTGTGCCACTAAGCCGGCCTATCATTGAGAGGTACTTTACTTCTACCTGCGGCACTGAGCCGTCCTATCACTGAGAGGAACTCTGGTTCTTCCTGTATCTCTGATCCGGCCGATCTCAGAGAGGAGAGGTGAAGAGAGGAATAGTTCAGTGCACAGTATGTTGCATTCCAGAGCTGCCACAATGCCTCTCTGCTGCTTCACTAACTAATAGTCAGCTTTTGCTGCATTGGGTAAAAAAATTAACGAGGGGGAACAATCATAAGTGTTATTCTGTCTCTTTTCACTTTGAAATTTTCAGCGGAGGTCCACTTTAAATACCTTGGTTTGTGTTTACAGAATTGATGAAAGCCAGCCTGCCGCAGACAGAGGGCAGACAGAGTTCTTGTGGCGTGCGTGTGATCTACATGAAAACACTCTTGTTGGCATCAAACACGAGACTCTCATGAATATCCCAGTAATCGCTCATGGCCTAGCTCGCAAACTTCCACCACGTGACTGTTTGGGATTTGAAATTCCCTTTAGCGGCGTGCAATCCCCTCTGCTCCTGTGTAGCCATTAGATCACACGTTTCCACTCAACACTAATGGGCATGTCTGATGTGTCTACAAGCTCGTTCCCTGAATAATTTAACAGAACGTCCCCATGAAACCAGCTCACTTTAACTCCTTCATTCATCATTCATGCATTTACAGTATAACCAACGGGCCTTGCTTATTAGGGGTAGATGCTGAACCCTGGAGGTCCTGATTATCCTGGTAACATAGCTGGCGAAGAGTGAAAAAAAAAAATGCCAATACTGGTTTCTCCTTTTTCTTTTTAAAGAGTACTTAAAGGTGAACTGAACTTTTTTTTTTTTTTTAAGGTAAAATGGGGCCATGGGTGATTAGCCACTTACCACCAGCAGCCTGTTACCTCCTTGCTCCTCCTCACCTTCCCAGCGCTCCGTACTCCGCCTCTTTCAATCACATGGCCACTACAGTGATGCAATCCGCATCAAGGGAGGGAAGGAAGAAGACAGAGATCCCATACACTGCCACGCCTACCTAGCAACTGACAGCCAGTCCTAAAGTAGATAAATCTCTCCAACAGGGTTAGAAAAAACAAATTCATCCTTTTTCCTAGGAGAGTGGGTAAAGTCAGCGCTATGCTAGCCATCCACATTGGAACAGCATTTTGATCCACCAATTTACATCAGATTTTTAATGGAATCTGAATGAACACTGATAAACCCGCTGCACCTGCTAGCATTGTCCTGGTGTTTGATGCTGTACAGAGCTATGAGGCAGTCAACTCCCACATTACTGCTCCTGTCTCCTGATCAATAAAGATTTAAACTTTCCCAATCAACTTTCAATTCATAGGTGCCCCCAGTATAGGTAGCCAGGCATAGGTGCCCCCAGTATAGGTAGCCAGGCATAGGTGCCCCCAGTATAGGTAGCCAGGCATAGGTGCCCCCAGTATAGATAGCTAGGCGTAGGTGCCTACAGTATAGGTTGCCAGGCATAGGTGCCCCCAGTATAGGTAGCCAGGTATAGGTACCCGCAATATAGGTAGCCAGGCATAGGTGCCCCCGGTATAGGTAGCCAGGTATAGGTGCCCGCAGTATAGGTAGCCAGGTATAGGTGCCCGCAGTATAGGTAGCCAGGCATAGGTGCCCTCAGTATAGGTAGCCAGGCATAGGTGCCCCCAGTATAGGTAGCCAGGCATAGGTGCCCCCAGTATAGGTAGCCAGGTGTAGGTGCCCCCAGTATAGGTAGCCAGGTATAGGTGCCCGCAGTATAGGTAGCCAGGCATAGGTGCCCTGGGTATAGGTAGCCAGGTATAGGTGCCCGCAGTATAGGTAGCCAGGTATAGGTGCCCTCAGTATAAGTAGCTAGGTATAGGTGCCCCCAGAATAGGTGCCCGCAGTATAGGTAGCCAGGCATAGGTGCCCGCAGTATAGGTAGCCAGGCATAGGTGCCCCCAGTATAGGTAGCCAGGTATAGGTGCCTGCAGTATAGGTAGCCAGCCATAGGTGCCCCCAAGTATAGGTAGCCAGGTTGGCATGCCCCCGGTAAAGTTTACAATTGTTTTGGAGCCAAATTCCCCTTTGTTAAAGGTCAGTATCAGAATCAATCAGTTCTGTCACTGGAGGTGACTCCTCCCATGACTTAGCACCCACCAATCCTGGATCAGCCTGACACCTACTGCAACATTGTTCTCTTTTATACCCAGGAGGTCAGCAGGAGTCCAAGGAACAGGAAATACCGTAAGTGAAAATCTCCCCCATTGGACAGTAAAACCTGGCAGACGATATAACCTTCCCTTTCCCTTGTTATCGAACCAACTAATGAAAAATATTAGGCTGCAACTGGGTTTTAACATATAAAGCTAATGTCTTTTAAAGTGGGATGAAACTCAAATTTCATCTATGGTCTAAAGCATTAAACAGGAACAAAAAATAGCTAAAACATATTATTGGCTTTCATCTGCATGCTGAGATAAACTTGTTACAGTAGCTAAAAATAAAAATAAAAATATCACTTTCCACACTCCTGTTAGCACTGCACAGTTCCCGCAGTTAGGCAAAGGAACAACACCAGGATGTTACAATCCCCTTTAAGTTGTGCTAAGTTTTGTAAACAATGCAGAAAAGTTTCTGCTGTATGAAAAACAGAGAACCTTCTATTCAATCTGATAATTTGTCCTGAAACGTGTTATCAGTTAGCTTCAGTGAAGCGTAAATATGCCTTCAAGTGACCTTAAGGTAGCCATACACTGGTCGATTTGCCATCAGATCGACCAACAGATAGATCCCTCTCTGATCGAATCTGATCAGAGAGGGATCGTATGGCTGCCTTTACTGCAAACAGATTGTGAATCGATTTCAGCATTAAATCGATTCACCATCTGTGAAGCTGCCACTGTCCCCCCCCCCCCCCCCCCCCAGCTATAAATTACCTGATCCGGCCGGCGCATATCCCCGCTGCTACTTCTCCGCTGGATTCCGGACCGGCTGGCTTCACTTCTTCCTCTCCGGGGAAGTTTAAACAGTAGAGGGCGCTCTACTGTTTAAACTTCCTGGCGGGACAGGAAGTAAGTGAAGCCAGCCAGTCCGGAACCCAGCGGAGAAGGAGCAGTGGTGACAGCGGAGACTCGCGCCGACCAGATCAGGTAATGTATTGCCGCTAGTGTCGGTCGGACATTCGAACGCTGCTATTGACGCACTCCCGACCCGCCGGCGATCGAGCGAAATCTTCCGCATGGACCGATCGACGGGAACGATTGATTTTGGACGGAAATCGATTGTTCTGTCAGCGTTTGCGCAACGATTTCACAGCAGATTCGATCACAGTGATCGAATCTGCTGTATATCGGCGGAAAGATCGCTAGGTGTATGGGCCCCTTTAGGAATTTTTTTTTTTGAGTTTTAGCGACCAGTTAAAAAAAAACATATCAACCACTATAGGGCTCTGAGTTTAAAGAGGAACTTTAACCCAGGATTGAACTTCATCCCAATGAGTAGCCGATACCCCCTTTTCCATGAGAAATCTTTACCTTTCCTCAAATAGATCTTCAGGGGGTGGTCTGTATGCTGATAATGAGGTGAAACCCCTCCCACAGTGTGATGTCATGACCATGGCCCTGACAGTTTCCTGCCTGTGAACCTCTTTGCATTGTGGCAAATAACGACTGTTTCCAATTGCCAAGAGAGATCCTCTTACTAATATTATAAATGTGAAAGTTTGGATGTTTGTTACTCGATCACGCAACAATGGCTGAACGGATTTGAATGAAATTTGGCACACACACAGTACATTACCTGGAATAACATATAGGATATTTTTTATCCCCATAACCAAAAAGCGGGTGGAGACAAATACTAATTTCACTGGTGAAATATAAACTGCAGCTATTCTTACACTGTTATTGGCAGGGTTCTCAAACTTTGCACAGTTGGTCACTGGGTGACTGGGATTTATATTCAGAAAAGTGGGTGGAGCCTACAAAAGC
The DNA here is from genome assembly GCF_040937935.1 of Hyperolius riggenbachi. NCBI lineage: Eukaryota > Metazoa > Chordata > Amphibia > Anura > Hyperoliidae > Hyperolius > Hyperolius riggenbachi. Next base: position 75,584,457 of record NC_090652.1, on the reverse strand, counting down.
CAATCAAAATTCATCTATTGTTTTTCAAAGGCAATATTTAATTGCTGCCATTCTTGCACTGTTAATGACACAAGCCTCAAACAGTTGGTCATTGGATGACTGGGGTTCAAATTCAGAAAAGGGGTAAAGCCACAAACAGCCATTCACATTTGTTGCAGTTCAACGCAAATTATTGATGCCACAGACTGCAAAGCTCACAAAGTAGATCATTAAAGGGACACTTAAGTCAAACAAAAAAAAATGAGTTTTACTCACCTGGGGCTTCCAATAGCCCCCTGCAGCTGTCCGGTGCCCTCGCCGTCTCCCTCCGATCCTCCTGGCCCCGCCGGCAGCCACTTCCTGTTTCGGTGACAGGAGCTGACAGGCTGGGGACGCGAGTGATTCTTCGCGTTCCCAGACACAATAGCACCCTCTATGCTGCTATATGGTATATGATATATGCTATAGTAGCATAGATGGCGCTATTGTGGCCAGGAACGCGAAGAATCACTCGCGTCCCCTGCCTGTCAGCTCCTGTCACCGAAACAGGAAGTGGCTGCCGGCGGGGCCAGGAGGATCGGAGGGAGACGGCGAGGGCACCGGACATCTGCAGGGGGCTATTGGAAGCTCTAGGTGAGTAAAACTCATTTTTTTTTGTTTGACTTAAGTGCCCCTTTAAGCAATTATGTTAAAAAAGTGGGTAGAGCCAAAACCAGCCAAATACATACCCGGGCAACGCTGTGCCATCAGCTGGTAGAAATATATATATATATATATATATATATATATATATATATATATATATATATATATATATATATATATATATATATATATATATATATATATATATATCTCAACCTTTTAGCCTATGACGTTCTTAGTAGGTGTGTTTATAGATAATGGTGCTGGTGCTTTTTTTTATGTCTGCCAGTAGTAAAGATGCTGGTCCTGCAGGCTCACAGTGGATCCAACAAAATTAACAAAGTACACGGCGAGAATCAACTATTTCTTGATCTATCTTCTCTTTTTTAACTTCTCACTTAGCAATGTATTGAGTTTTTCCCCTACTACTATCTTTCGTTAAAGTTCCTCTTTAACGAACAGTTAAAAAAAAAATGTATCAGTGTCTCATTCGCCATTAGATCAGAACAAAAAATAGGGCTTCGATTTTAACATTTCTTGTTTCCTCGCATCCACTGATGCTTATTAAAATTAGCATGAAGAAAATCTGTATTAGTGAAATGCCAACAGCAGACCACCCTGAGATAAAAGCATCAATCAGCTCCTCAAAGATCTTTAAGTTCCATGGAGCGGAGCCAGTCAGAGCGTCAGAACCACGCAGGGCCTGTCCTCCCCGGGCACACATGCTCTATGTGATCGTTGGTTCTGATTGTGGCGTTGTAGCTACTTCCTGCTCTGATTATCAGCAGCACGCAGATCCTGGGAGAGTAATGATCTCCATCCCTCATTACAGAGAAGTTTTGAAGGTGAATCTGGATGCAGTAGGTTTCAGCTGAGAGTTCGACACGTGCAGAGCGATACAAGTCACACTATTGCAAATCTGCCAGCTTGCAGCTATTAATCATATGCAAGAGAGATACAGGACTGAGTGCTGAATCCATCACACCTGTCACTGCAGGGCACAGAGGAGAAGAACCACGCTAGCTAGGACATCCTTAGAGAATCCCATTTGTTTCCTTTGCAATGGACTGATCACCAGAAATAAGCTATGTACAGGTAGAATAGCATCTCATAAATTAAGTGGGGGGGCACAGTGGCTCAGTCTTTCGCGTTTTTACAGCAATTATATTTACTGCTCATAAGTGTGGTGCTGAAACAAGGAATACTGTCATTCATATGGTGGCAACACTTAAAGGGAACCTAAACTGAGAGGGATGTGGATTTTTCCTTTTAAGCTATACCAGTTGCCTGGCAGTTCTGCTGATCTCATTAGCTGCAGTATTGGCTGAATAACACACCTGTCACTGCAGGGCACAGAGGAGAAGAACCACGCTAGCTAGGACATCCTTAGAGAATCCCATTTGTTTCCTTTGCAATGGACTGATCACCAGAAATAAGCTGTATACAGGTAGAATAGCATCTCATAAATTAAGTGGGGGGGCACAGTGGCTCAGTCTTAAGCGTTCTTACAGCAATTATATTTACTGCTCATAAGTGTGGTGCTGAAACAAGGAATACTGTCATTCATATGGCGGCAACACTTAAAGTAAACCTATAATGAAAAAAAGCTCCCCTGGGAGGTACTTACCCCGGGAGGGAGGAGGAAGCCATGGATCCTAATGAGGATGCCCTTGTCTTCATCACCAGAGGGGATCCAGCACTGGGACCCCTAAAGATCCACTGACAAAGGTTTGTTAGCGTTGTGCGCAGGCACACTAGTTAGGGCCGGTTCTAGACTTATTGCTGCCTGAGGCAAACTTGTGAGGAAGCGCCCCCCCCCCCCTCTCCCGCGCAGCACCTGACAATTTGCACCGCACGTTATAGCTATGGTGAGCCCCCCTAAAAAACACCCTCAGTATAGGTAGTAACAGGTACAGTTGCCCCCAGTATAGGTTGGCCAGGCACTCTTCACTTCCTGTTTCTGCCTGGTGCTGCCCCCAGACTTCTGCCGCCTGAGGAAGTCACCTCACTTGGCATCATGGCTGGGCAAGACACTAGTGGTTTCCTGCTTGTGCTACGGCAGAAATAGCAAAGCCCTATCAGTCCCCTCTAATACAGGTGTGAACCGTCTACACAGTAGAGCGACCCAAAGGTGCTCTGCTATTTCCACCGGAGCCCTTTGCAAAGTCGCTACTGAGCCTGTGCGCACTGTATAGCTGGCTAACCTATATTGTGGGTGTCAGGAGCCGGCCCCACGGCGAGCCTGCAGAGATGGTTCCCGACTGGGGTTAAGCCAGATTGAGAGGGAAAGCAGCCTTATTCAAGCTAACACAAGGCTGTCTCCCTCAACTACACTTCACTCTGCCACCACTAGCAGCTGCTAGACACTTTGACAATTCCCACTCTGCTGTCGAGTGGCCTGCACTCAGTCCAGCGTTTTCGTATTTGGGTGAGCTTCGCGCTTAGGCCAAAATACGGGAACGCCACACACAAGGTAATCACACGGTAGCAGGGCACCATCAGGCACTAAACTTGTAACGCAAATTACACTGCAGTCTCTCTCTAGGACTATGAGCTCTGTTAGTACATCAGAAGTCAGGCTTGTTAAATAAATATTTAATATTCCAAAAAGGGGAACAGTGCAGAAAGGAATACATACAAAAGATTTACAAAAAAAGTAAACATTACAAAGACACACAACAAGACAGTTTGCAAAAATAAAAACGGGAATCAAACGTTACCAGCATGAAGGTCTGAACGTTGTTTGCGGGATAACGCAGAAGCTGGTTGGACCAGGGCAGTTATAGTTTCTTTGCTATCTCCTGGGAACTACAACTGAGTCTTTCAAGCTCATTTTTTATAGCAAGCAGCGTATCCCGGGGGTACAAGTCCAGATATAATTTAATTTCCTCAGAAGGTTTGCACAGATCTCTTGTAATATCCTTGCTGGCTGGATGGCTGGCTGGCTGGCTGGCTGTGATATGCAAATGTCAAAGGTTTCCTGTCCCACCTAGACTGAGTCTAGACCAGGCAGGGGCAAACTCGGCCCTCCAGCTGTTACGGAAGTACAAGTCCCACAATGCATTTGCCTTTATGAGTCATGACTGTGGCTGTCAGACTCCTGCAATGCATTGTGGGATTTGTAGTTCCTTAACAGCTGGAGGGCCAAGTTTGCCCATGCCTGGTCTAGACCAACAGGTAGCAGTTTACATGTATAGACTTCAAAGCGATGCACACACTTCCAGCCCAACTGGTTGGGTAATTGTCTACTTAAGAGTTTCCTTGCTAGAGGCTGACTAAATATCACACAATGGCCAGGTGGGCTATTCAACTTAACTGGTCTATTCAATGCAGATTACCTCTTTCAAGATTGCTTCCTAATTTACCCAGTGTTCAGATGACAATTATTTCCAAAGCCAGATGGCTTCTAACAGACATAACATATGCACAGCAGACATAAAATGAAAAAATATGGCTTCTGTATTATATACAATATCACAAATAGCTGCTATATTATCACAGGGGGCACCTAAACCTGGCTACCTATACTGCAGGCACCTATACCTGGATACCTCTGCAGGCCAAGCATAAGCGCCACCAGTATAGGTTAGCCAACTATACATGCTCCAGCATTGGTTAGTCAGGTATAGGTGCTCCCCGTGTAGGTAGGCAGGCAGGCATAGGTCCGGCGGGTACACGGCGGGCGGAGGGGGGGGCCAACTCCCTCCCTCACCTCAGGCCCTCCTTCAGCATTCCTGGCTCCTCCCTCCAGAAATAATAGCAGCAACAGCGGGATCGGGGAACTCGCCTCTTCCTGCTTCCAGGTAACGACGTAGCTCTGCTGCATGCAGCCGTCTAGTAATGTCTCCTACAGCCGGTGACAGGAAGTGAAGTCATTGGATTTGGAGACATACAAGATGGAGTCATGCAGAGCTCAATCTCCGCTTGGAACATGGAAGAGGCGAGTTCCCGGACTGCTGCTGCTATTATTTCGGGGGGGCGGAGGGGGGGGGGGGGAGAGCCGGGAACGCCGGCTTTCTCACTAAGGTGAGAAAAGTGGAGGGGGAAAGAGTTGGGCTCCCCTCCCTACCACTGTGTGCCTGCTGCCCGCCCTTCCTGCATTGTGCCCTCCCCCTTAAAACAGCCCTGGGTTGGCCCCCTACCTGGCTTCGCCCTCCACTGGTCCCCCGTGCCTGCATCCCTTGCAGGTGCGATTGTTATGCCCCTGCTTTAGTAGATGTCAGAGCTATATAAATACAAAATAGTATAATAGTGATAGTATACTAGGCCACAGGTGGCATAGCACACTTCTAAAACTGTAGCAATAAACTTGCTAATTTTTTGCTGTGTGTTCAGTGTCACTTTAAAAACAAAATAAAAAGAGTAAACAAGCATTTATTTAGGAAAGTGGGTTCAGTATTCAGTGATAAAATGTTCGTCTCTGCTGTGAATCCCACATGCGGCGGGATTAGGCGATGCTTGCCAAGTCATAAAGAATTACTGCTTGCACAGGCCATTTAACCGATCTAGGAGAGGAGAGGGGGGAGCCGGTGAGCAATGTTACTCTAGAAGCTTCCCATTAGTCCTGCAGGTACGTTCACACCAAATTAGAAGATGTCCACAAAGCATATGTCAGCAAAACTCTTTTTGTTTTCTTCTTTTTAATGAGTTCTCGAAACTTGTCTCATTAATCGCATAAGGCGACTGCCACAAATTCCATTTCTTATTTTGCAGCTCACTGATCCAAAGTTGACGTCTGCTTATATAGACACACACACACTGAGCACCCAAAAAATTAGAGACACCATCTAATATCGAGTTGGTCCACTTTTAGCTCTGATCTCAGATGATAGTCTACTTGGCATGGACTCAACAAGATGCTGATACTGTTGCCAAGGAATGTTGGCCCATGCTGACATAATGGCAGCTCTAAGTTGGGCCAGTTTGGATGGTGGCGTTTTTAAGATTTGAAGTGATCTTTCCACTTTGTACCGCAAGCAGAGTGGCAATGGTCCACAAGAGGCAGCTTTTCCTATTTGTCTGTGATACCAAAGGCACGATTGATGGTCTCCTGCTGCTAAAGCCCATTCTTTCCAAAGTCCGTTTTGTTGTACATGGGGATACACAAGCGTGGCAGCCACAGCTTTATGTGCAAAGCATGAGTCTCACAGCCAGCAATCTTAAGTGTAGCCAATCAGGACATAAGACTAATTTCAGTGAATCTCACATGCTTAAAGAGACACTGAAGCTGAAAAAAAAACGATATAATGATTTGTATGTGTAGTACAGCTAAGAAATAAAAAGGAGCAGAGACATGAGCCTAATATTGTTTCCAGTACAGGAAGTTAAGAAACTCCAGTTGTCTATGCAAAAAAGCCACTGAGCTCCACGGCTTTCAAAATCGCAGAGAGCTCTGTCTTCTGAAGCTTGTTATCTCAACTGGCAGTCACTGTATTTTCTTTTTCTCTGCAGAGGACAGTTCAAACATTCACTGGCCTGCTCTATAAAATCATTTAGAATGCTGAGTAGTGTGCAAACTGCAAATATTTGAGAATGATGCAATGTTATAAAAAACACTATACAACTTAAAATAAAAAGATGAGAATATTTTCTTTGCTACTATTGTTCTAATAATTATCCGTACTACACAACCAATTCATTATATCATTTTTTTTTGCTTCAGTGTCTCTTTAAGCATACACGTAATGGCCTTATATGGCAAGTGTTTTTTTTCTATGATATTGCTCTCTCAATATTGCTTAGATTTCAGCAGTAATCTTTAAAGTACTTACCAAACTTCTAATATTACATCGCTTGATGCAGTACAATGCTATGTGGGCTACTTTCCACCCTACCTGGTTGGGGCAGGGCTAAGCGCCGCAGCCCTGCCCCACGCGCGTCTGTCAGCGCATATCTCCGCCTCTCCCCCGCCCCTCTCAGTCTTCCTTCACTGAGAGGGGCGGGGGAGAGGCGGCGATGCGCCGCTGACAGACGCGACTGGAGGCAGGGCTGCAGCCATTAGCCCTGCCTCCAGGAACGATCAAGTCTGCGACCAAGTGTCGCAGTGGGGGGTTTGGGGGTGAAGGGACCCCCGTTTAGCGGCGCTATAGCGGCGGTTTAGCAGGAGCACACGTGCCCCTGCTAACCATGAGCTCTGAAGCGAGATTTATTCTCGCTTCAGAGTCTCTTTAACTTTTCTCCTGAGTTTTCGCACAGATGTTTTGACACCGTATTAATGAAATACCTTTAAAACCCCCAGCAAGGAAATGCTCAAAATCAGTTTGATATTTTTTTTTTTACTCACTATTTAATATTTTTACAATTGTTAAGTGCCAGAGGGTTATTAGGTAGATAATTCCCATTATCTCCTGGGAGAAAAAAAAATATTGAACATGGGGCCTTTAAGATACATGGTCTGCTGAGGCCGCCATACATCTACATTGTTTTCTAAAGCAGAGGGACACCAAGAGCCCCAATAGTGTAATGCGTCTTGGGGACAACAAATAAATGAGAAGTTAAAATGATACTTACAAGCCAGGGTTACCAATAGGCAACCACTGTATAGGCAGGTGGGGAGAACAATCCTGACCACACTCAGGAATAAAAAGTCGCTCTCTGTAGACAGGAAAATAGGGTAACAACCCTCCACCCAGGGTGGACTCAATATAGTGTACAAGATACAGAGCCGCCAAAAGAATAAAAGGTAATTAAATGAACTTAAAAAACCAACTGGTTAAACAGAGGAGGCAGCGGTGGTCTCACCCCCTCCAAACAGACACAGGCAAGGACTGCGATTCAGACAGTCAACAATTTATTTCGAACTCCGAAAAACAATGCGACGCGTTTCACGGGCCATACATCCCGCTTCCTCAGGCAAAATACAGTAGGAGTCACAGCATCTGTATTATATCAGCGAGCTCTGTAGAGAGGCGCCGAGCTCGCTGATATAATACAGATGCTGCGACTCCTACTGTATATAAACTGTTGACTGTCTGAATCGCAGTCCTTGCCTGTGTCTGTTTGGAGGGGGTAAGACCACCGCTGCCTCCTCTGTTTAACCAGTTGGTTTTTTAAGTTCATTTAACCACTTTACCCCCGCGCGTACGGATTTCTCCGCCCCTTTTTCCATCCTTTCACCCCCAGGGACGGAGAAATCCGTACTCTGCGCACTCCCGCCGCTGTCCGCGCTCCCGCTTGTAAACACGCCGCCCGCCGCTAGTAAACACGCCGCCGCCCGCTCGCCCAGAGATCAACGAACGGGAAAATCCATTCCCGTTCGTTGATCTCAGCCCCGCAATGATCTGCTGCCGCTCGGCTGAGCAGCGCGATCATTGTGAAAAATAACAAAGTCCCAGCCTCTTTCTACTTCCTGCAAGCGTCCGGAAGGACGCTTGCAGGTCGCCTGAAACTAATTTGTAATGTTGCCATCTTGTGGCCAAATAGTAAAACTACACCCTAACCATTTTTTACACACAAATAAACTTGTTTTCCACAAAAAATTAACTCCTTACCTCCCACACTCCCCAATTTTTTTTTTTTGTAATTAAAAAAAAAAAAAAAATTTACAATTTAAAAAAAATACATAAATAGTTACCTTAGGGACTGAACTTTTTAACTATTTATGTCAAGAGGGTATAACACTGTTACTTTATAAACTATGGGCTTGTAATTAGGGATGGACGCAAAACTGAAAAAAATGCACCTTTATTTCCAACTAAAATATTGGCGGCAAACATTGTGATAGGGACATAATTTAAACGGTTTTATAACCGAGATAAATAGGCATATACATTTAATGGGTTTTAATTACAGTAGCATGCATTATTTAAAAACTATAAAGGCCGAAAACTGAAAAATAATACATTTTTTCCCACATTTTTTCCTATTTTCCCATTAAAACACATTTAGAATAAAATTATTCTTGGCATAATGTCCCACCTAAAGAAAGCCTAATTGGTGGCGAAAAAAACAAGATATAGTTCATTTCATTGCGATAAGTAATGATAAAATTATAGACGAATGAATGGAAGGAGCGCTAAAAGGTGAAAATTGCTCTGGTGGTCAGGGGGTAAAACCCCTCAGTTGGGAAGTGGTTAATTACCTTTTATTATTTTGGCGCCTCTGTATCTTGTACACTACATTGCTTTCTAAGTTTGGTCAAAAGGTTTTGACTCACATTAGACATTGTATGCCCTCAATGGTTGGTCCAGGCATCCAGCTTTTTCTCTCTCTGCAGAATTTGTGGATAATGTATGATGCCCCTCCAACCAAAAACAAGTGATCATATTATAAAAACTTACTGAGAGAACCTACCCTGGTTATGGCTCAGTTTCCCTAATTCAAACTAAATTTTGCCTCTATCCCAAACTTACATCACCCTCATTCCAACACACTTTGTGAATCAGCCTCAATAATACGAGGAAAAATATCACCACAAGGAATGTTACTGAGCACTCCAATTTCAGACTTGGAGCCTATATTCCTTTTAAAGGACAACTGAAGTGAGAGGGATATGAAAGCTGCCATATTTATTTCCTGTTAAACATTACCAGTTGCCTGGCTGTCCTGCTGTTCTATTTGGCTGCAGTAGTGCCTAAATTACACCAGACACAAGCATGCAGCTAATCTTGTCAGATCTGACAATGTCAGAAACACTTGACATGCTGCATGCTTGTTCAGGGTCTATGGCTAATAGTATTAGAGGCAGAGGCTCAGCATGACAGCCAGGCAACTGGTAAAAGGAAATAAATATAGCATCAACCATATCCCTTTCACTACAGGTGTCCTTTAATTCCCATAACAGATCCTTTGGAAACAATCTACTACCCTACTGCATAGAGATGGACTATTAGATGCTATTTTTTCAGCTTGCATACAGATTTAATGAAACTTGGAAGACCTCACCAGCCCGGCCATTGCAGGAGGGGGGGGGGGGGGCTAAGGGAGCCCGGTACTGGGTGAGCAAAGCAGCAGCAGGAGCAGAGGTTCCTTGTGTGAACTCTGCTTCTAGCCCCCACAGCCTACACATTTTGCAGAGCAGCCACAGCGGAGGGAGGAAGACCTCCCCCACCGCCAGAATAAAACATGAAGCTCCGCTGCAGCTGCTCTGTAAAGTCTAGGGAATGGGGAGGAGGAGAATTCAGGAGCGCACTCAAGGCACCATGTTTTTTTCTTAAATGGAATTTTATTTTGTGTAGGACAATCCCTCTTTAGCTAAATGGATATAGACCTTTTTTTTAAATCATACTTACTTTTCATCAGATTACGCCACTTGACAAATTAGACACAGAACTGCATGAGGAGAAGAAAACCACCACATTTTCCAGACGTCTGTCTCCATTTATATCCTCTCACCTCACTGTTCACTAATGAAAATCCTTTATGGAACCATTCAAATGAACTTCCTGGTACTTAAAGCAGTATAAAACTCTGACATAATATTCAATAAGAACATGTTTTTCTACTTTTTATGCCATACAGTTATCATATTTGCTATTGTGCATAAGTATTATATACAGCGCCGCTGCACGTGCAGCCTCATATGGCGCCCAGGACCTACATGTGGACACCTTAGGTAAGCTCTCACTATTTGGGGATTGCCCTACACTTGCCATTACACATGGAGTTACATGCTCTCCTCTCCTCTCTCCCCCCCTTCTACTACATGTTTACTTAGTGGGTTCTGCTTTTTGCACTTCTTAGTCCCTCCCAAGGCCCATATATGTTTTCCTCTCCCCCATCCCCAGGTTGCTAAAATGGGATTCCCTGATTCTGTACATATATTCTTTGGGGCCCGATATAATACACACTACGGCTACCCAGGTGCACGGACTAAAGTTATAATATATATTTTTTATACTGTATGGATTTAAGGTTTACCCAGGCATGCCTCAGTGGTCCAGCAGGTATATGCATGTGCGGGCGCGTGGATACGTCTATGTGCTCGCATATCGCTGTGGGGACACATGCCATGTTTTTAATTCATGTATTTTTTCCCATGAGGACTTAAGCTTTGATTTTTATACACTATTGTTGTATTATGAGGTTGTATATTATGATGTTTTTTAATACTATCTACTGACTGGAATATTATTGTACAATGTTTTAGCTGTATGTTTGTTCTGACTGTGGCCATATTGTATCCTAAGGCACACCTATAGACCTGAGGAAGCGGCTCGACCGCGAAACGCGTTGTCACTTGTGCCCCAATAAAGCTTGAAAAATTCCAACTACTACTGTGCGTATGAGTCCTACTGTCATAAGGTAGGAAAGCTAATACTTTATTCTAATTACTATTTAACCTACAGTCATAAGTCCACTGGCGCCTCCTACCCTTCTCTCAGCATAAGTATTATTATTCATTTAGAAATTACAAGTTTCCAAAGTACACTTTTTTTTGCTCTGAGAGCTGCCTTTGCATTTTATTTATAATTGTTTTTTTTTCCATCTTGAAATATAAGCAGAAATGCTTTCTGACTGTCTGTCTGTGTTCAGGAGAGGCTGCAGTGTCAGAGAAGGGTTTGTTTACATTCCTCACTTGATACAATTAAACACAAGATAACATTATCTCTAGTTCAGATGTGTCCAGCTTTCCCAGCATTGAGCTTTTCTGTCCTGTGTTTAACCCTTTGAATGGTGTTCTAGCAAAAAAAAAATTCTGGTAGTATATAATATGCTGTAAATAATGTTTTAGAGCAAAGAAGAATTGCTGGGTTTCATTCTGCTTTAAAGTAGAGGCTGTTGGCCGATCTATGCAAATTGGACATAGAATGGTGAACATTCACCCACTCATGTGTCTCCACTAATTACATTCTACTAGCTTGATACCAGCAATTCATTTCACTTGTTCCTTACTGCAAGACTTCAGGCACAGTACATCACCCCCTCCCTTCTATGATCTGAACTGATCAACATACAGAATAAGCTCAGAGATTTTCAGGGTCCAGAGTTGCACCATCTTGGTCTCCTAGCTTTATGAATACATTTGGTAACCCATTATTTAATTTATTTTGTTAAAGCGGAATATAACCCTGCATTTCAACTTTGCTCTAAAACATTATTTACAGCATATTATATGCAAAAAGCATTTTTTTACTAGACCAGCATTGGAAGGGTTAAACACAGAGGTTTAAAGTTCCGTGGAGAGATATGCAGAAGTTCAGATTGTTACATTCTATTTAGTTAAATGTATCTATTGAGAAATGTTACACACTCTTTGGCTGTCCTCCAGCTCCTTCTCAGTCAGAGAGATTGAGTCACATTCAACACTTAGATACATTTATGTAAACAAAATGTATCTATGTCAGCTTCGGATGCATCTGCAGAAATCTCCAGGAACTTTAAAGCACTGTGTAACCCTTCCAATGCTAGTCTAGTAAAAAAAAATGCTGGTTGCATATAATATACTGTAAATAATGTTTTAGAGCAAAGTTGAAATGCAGGGTTATATTCCGCTTTAATTAATTGACAAGTTCTGTGCTGATCGTCACATTAACTCTGGATTCCAATATTAAGAAAATTATAAATGCCTAATAAATATAAAAACACTACTACAGTAAAATCCCCGCCAGCGGGACCCATTAACCACTTCGTGTCCCTGGGCTTTTCCCCCCTCAAAATCCCAAGCAATTTTCAACATTTCACATGCTTCCCATTCATTAGCCAATAACTTTATCAGCCCTTATCACACATAAATGATCTATACCTTGTTTTTTCCCACCAATGAGGCTTTCTTTGGGTGGTACATTTTGCTAAGAATTATTTTATTTTGCATGCATTTTAAAAGGAATAAGGAGAATAAAAACTGAAAAAGTCGTTATTTCTCAGTTTTCAACAGTTACAGTTTGAAAATAAAAAGTTTTAGTGTAGATCAAACCCACACATTTTATTTGCCCACGCGTCCTGTTTATTTCAACAATTAATTTATGTTCCTAGTACAATGTATGACAACAATATATTACTTGTAAATAAAAGGTGTATTTTTAAAAAAAAATTTGCATTGCACTTTTTCAATAATCACAAGCTGTATTTGCCGAAATAACTAATACGCTGAAGGCATACATGTTAAAAAAACTAAGCCCATTTATTAGCTCCCACCCCCGTAGTTAGCCAGATGTGCCCCTCCCCCCTCCAGATAGCCAGGTGTGCCCCTTTACTCCCCCATCCCCCCATAGATAGCCAAGTGTGCCCCTTTTATCTCCCCCAGTATAGATAGCCAGATGTACCCCTTATTAGCCCCTCCCCTATACAAAAAGGGGAGATGTGCCCCCCTGTAAGCCAGATATGCCCCTTTATACCCCACCCCCATTCTCAGCTAGGTGTCCCCTTTGTTCTCCCCCCTCCAATAGACAGCCAGATGTACCCATCTATTCCCCCACCCCCTATGGATAGCCAGGTGTGCCCCTTTAACCCCCCCCCCCCCAGTATAGCCAAATGTGCTATAATAGTTCATGTATTTTATCTCTCCCTGCCGTCAAAAGTTGTATTCTGCCAGGAAAACTATTACGGCTATTATGTTTACTATATTCCCAACAAGGTACCGACAAGGCGGAAGCTGTCACTTCCATGTCTAAACAATTAACTCTTTTAGGCATCAAAATAGAACAAGTAAAAAATCCTGGTTATTAATATGTTTTGTACTGTACATACACATGCTTATCTCATGTCACATATCTTCCCGGGTACACTTCAACTTAATGTAACAGAGGTTTATTACTGTATAAAGAAGTGTAGAAGTAGCTTAATGCATCCTACAAGGTCAGGATTTTTTTTCTGGTTACTTGAGAATTCTGGTTAAGGACTTGTTCACATTATAAGCGATTTCGCTTATTCTTAAGCGATGGCAATTTTAAAAATCGCCTTAAAAGCGCTTGTGCAATGTTAGCTCATGTGAGTGTTCTCACATAAGCGATGAGCTTTCTATCCAATCGCAAATGCGGCTCCTGCACCATTTCCAGAGCATTTGCGATTCAATACAAAATATAGCAAAATCGCTAAGCAATTTGCTGAGCGCTTTAATGAATAAATACATTGTATTTATTCATTTCCAGGTCAAAGAGTTCACTTTCTGATTGACATCAGGAAGTGATTAAAGAGACTCTGTAACATTAAAAAGATCCCCTGGGGGGTACTCACCTCGGGTGGGGGAAGCCTCCGGATCCTAATGAGGCTTCCCACGCCGTCCTCTGTCCCACGGGGGTCTCGCCGCAGCCCTCCGAACAGCCGGCGACTGTGCCGACTGTCAGTTCAATATTTACCTTTGCTGGCTCCAGCGGGGGCGCTGTGGCGGCTTTCCGTTCCGAACTACACGGAAATACCCAATCTCATTCGGGTCCGCTCTACTGCGCAGGCGCAGGAAACTTGCGCCTGCGCAGTAGAGCGGACCCGACGGCGATCGGGTATTTCCGTGTAGTTCGGAGCCGACAGCCGTCAGAGCGCCTGCGCAGGAGCCAGGAAGGTAAATATTGACGTCACCGCTGCACGGACTCCACGGAGGGCTGCAGCGAGACCCCTGACGGATGGAGGACGGCGTGGGAAGCCTCATTAGGATCCGGAGGCTTCCCCCACCCGAGGTGAGTACCCCCCAGGGGATCTTTTCATGTTACAGATCCTCTTTAAAACATTGCTTCACAAAAGCGCTTAGAAAAACACTTTTCTAAGCGAAAACCGCTCTGAAAGCACTTAAAAAAGCGCTTATAAAATCGCCCAGTGCTTGAAGCGCTGGTGATTTACAATGTGAACTAGGCCTAACTGAGCTCTGGGGTTCCTTACTCTACTTATAAAGCCTTGTCATACTTTAGATAAATGCATAAGATCTGACACAGTGTTCGAGTATTGTGAGGTTATTGTGACATCTAGTGGAGATAAGTTATATTGCAAGAGGATAGGAGCAGCTTTGGAAAACTATTGTAAGGGCTTATTCTCAGTAAGAGAAGCAGGTGGCTATGCGTGTGACACTGGCCCCATCCCTTCACAGCTTGGATCACACTGCAACATGTTGTCGGAAGCATCAGATGTTGCTTTCCATGCTATGTTATAAATGTTCTGTGTTTAGTCTATGTCTGATGTTCAAGTGTGACAGACACTACGCTGTTGCTCTATATGCCATGTCTCATGTTCCTGTATATCAGACGCTGCGTATGCTGTTATGCTGTTATGCTGTATCTGATGTTCCTGTGTATCAGATTCTATGCACACTGCAGCGCACATTGTGTGGAGGAGTCTCAGGGCCCATTCACACTGAGGTGGTGCGGTATTTCTACAGCACCCCACCGCTGGGCAATGAAAGTCTATGGAGACTTTCATACTGCCACGTTACCGCGCAGACACAAGTGACGTTTTTGCAGCATCCCCAATGGTCCAATGTGCGGTGTTCCCCATTGCTATATTTTTTATTGAATCGTAACGCTGTATTTCCTGAAGGCCTGTTTCTGGCGGTGCAATGCGACGCACCGCATTGCTGCCGCCAGTTTACAGTGTGAAACCGGCCCAAGGGCTGGGCCCACTGGAGTGTTTTCGGCTGCGATTTGCGCTTTCGAGGAATCACTAGTGATTCCCAAAGCGCTAGGCTAAAGGAAGCCTATGGCCATGCTTCCACTACCAGGTTTTGCCAAATTCACAAAGGCAGTGCCTGCAGCATTTCTGGAGCCATTTGAGTCAAGGGTTTCAGGGCCCAAAATCACATCGCCTGAAATTACTCCAGAAATCGATCTCTTTTTAGTGGCAACATTGCTCTCAAAATTCAAAAATGCGACTTGCGATTTCTAGCAGGTCCCAGCCATTACTTGTATGAAAACAGGGCGTTTTTTTGGAGATTGTATGGAGGCAGGAAATTATATTATTGTTTTGTTGTCGCATGTAACATTACAATTTATTTTTACACCGATCAACAGAAATAGACTCTTGTCATGTGACTGAGAAAACATCTTTGCAGAATGGTTTGATGCACCATCCAGAAAAAATATTATAGTAAAGAGAGGGGTATTAATACAGGCAATTGTTGTGGTGTTTTCTTTTATTTCTGGCCAATCAAGATACAAGTTTTTTAGTTATGTCTCCAAAATGAAATTTTGTTTGCTTGCTTCTCAAAACAGATTTCTTGGCTGCGTCTGTCCGTTTTAATGACAATAACTTAAGTGCTTTTTGCCAAGAAATGTATTTCTCAGAGGATTTATGGAACAAACACTCCTACAACTGCTGCCCTGCATGCCTCTGAAATTTTGCAGAAACAAATCTCCCTCGCAGCAGAAATTCAGAACCATCCAAAAAAAAAAATAATAATAATAATAATTTCACCATTTACTTTCTTAGGTTGCAAGCAGATTTTGCTGCCAGGGTTTAGATAATCTCCATACTACTGAGGAGATTTAAAGTGAAGCTGTCAGCCATACTATCTCAGAAAAAAACCCACACATATAAGTAGATAAATACTTGCTCTACTTACATATGTATTGCACTCTCCACATTTTGATTTTAGTGATTTTTCTATAGTAAAAATAGAGAAAGTTGTTCTTCGGGTTCTCCATTTTAACTGTGTCTATCTTAAAACCAATCCTAATGCCATTTCCTCCCTTACTCTCCTCTTCCTGCTTGTGCATGCATTGCCCGCCATTGTTCCAGTCTTCAGGCACTCCCACCCAGCTCTGCAATAGAAAATGCATTGTCTCAGCATGAGAAATATTGGCCAATCAGAGAGGAACAGAGGTGTGGGAGGGGAAAACGGGGGGAAAGGAGGCTTCAGCCAATCAGGCTGCATTAGTTAAGTCTGAGAGGAAAGTAAAGAAGCAAAAAAGAAAAACCACCCAGCATGCCCTGCAGGTAAGAGTCAGGTAAACTGGGGAATGATCATTTATCAACAAGACAATTAAGAGTGATTTTTAACGTTTGAATTGCCTGGTTAGCATTCCTATTACTTGTTTACAAGAGAGATAAAGAATTGATTTTTGGTTTTATGCCCGACAGTCACACTTTAACCACTTTACCCCCCGCGGTACGAATTTCTCCGTCCCTCCCCCCCCTAAAAAACCAAGGGACGGAGAAATCCGTACCTCCCGCGCTACCGCCGCTGTCCGGGCTCCCACCGCTCGTGCACGCCGCCGCCTGCGCACGCCGCCGCTCGCCCAGAGATCAATGAACGGGAAAATCCATTCACGTTCATTGATCTAAGCCCCCGCAATGATCTGCTGCTTCTATGAGAAACAGCACGATCATTGTGATTTGCCCAGCCTCGTAGTGCTTCCTGTAAGAGTCCTTCTGGACGCTTTCAGGTCGCATGTAAACAAACTCACTGTGGCCATCTTGTGGCCAAATAGTAAAAACTACACCCTAAAGCATTTTACATATACAAATAGATTCGTTTTGCACAATAAATTAACTCATTACCTCCCACACTCCCCAATTTTTTATTTTTTTTTGTAATAAAAAAAAAAAATACAATTAAAAAAAAAAAAAAAATTGTTACCTTAGGGACTGAAATTTTTAAATATTTATGTCAAGAGGGTATAACACTGTTACTTTATAAACTACGGGCTTGTAATTAGGGATGGATGCAAAACTGAAAAAAATGCACTTTATTTCCAAATAAAATATTCACACTAAACATTGTGATAGGGACATAATTTAAACGGTTCTATAACCGGGACAAATGGGCAAATACATTTCATGGGTTTTAATTACAGTAGCATGCATTATTTAAAAACTATAATGGCCGAAAACTGAAAAATATTTTTTTCCCACATTTTTTCCTATTTTCCCATTAAAACACACTTAGAATAAAATAATTCTTGGCTAAATGTCCCACCTAAAGAAAGTCTAATTGGTGGCGAAAAAAACCAAGATATAGTTCATTTCAATGTGATAAGTAATAATAAAGTTATAGACGAATGAATGGAAGGAGCGCTGAAAGGTGAAAATTGCTCTGGTGTTCAAGGGGTAAAACCCCTCAGTGGTGAAGTGGTTAAAGGACCATCACCGGGAAAAAAAAAAAAAAACAACAAACAAACAAAAAAAACTGTAAAATGTACAATACATGTGTATACATAAAAATAAGAGGTACATTTTTAAAATGCACTGTAAATGAATGATTTCCTATGTAGCTGTCAGTTACAGCAGCTATTAATAACCTCCTTGGCGGTAATCCTGAGCTAGGGTCAGGGAGGAAAACCGCAGCTCAGAGAGGTAATCCCGACCTCTGCTCGGGGTAGCCGCCGTGACGTCTGTGCAGAGTATAGCGCGCAGTTTTACATACCTCTCGGGGGATCCCGACGTCGGCCGCAATTCTTCCTCTCCTCCGGGGCTCTGTTTCCTGTTGGTGAGATCGCCGGCAGTCGTCGTGACGACAGCCGCCAATTACACTTTACAATTGCAGCACCACCCCGAGGATGGAGGCATAACTGCAGCGTTGGAGCCAGGGAGGTGAGTGATTGCAGAACTGCTGCAGATCTCCCTGGCAGCGTGATATTTTCCAGGTTTTAGGGTCTGAGAGGGTGCAAAAAAAACTGCTTTTAGACCGTAAAATCCAGAAAGAATCATACTGGCAAGAGGGTTAAACTGACATCTCCAAACCTCTGACCAACTGGCTTTGGACCTCATGGGGCGTCTGGAGATATTTTTTTTAACCACTTCCTGGCCAGCAAAGGCACAGGCTAACTAACGTGATGGTGGCATAAAAGTAGGCAGGCTGGAATCTTTGTATAGGTCCTTTGCAGGGAATACTTTGCGCACCCACTGCACTCATTGGCACCTTCGCACCCATTGGGCTTTGGCATCCAAAGCAACTTGGGATCTCACAATGCCTAAACGACCATTGCACCTTAGCACCCACTGCACTTTTGCAACCCCTGCACTGTAGCAGTCATTGCACCATCGGACCTGTCACGGAAGAGCCGTGAGACCAGAAAACGCAACCGGTTTTCTGCACCGATTGTCATTGCGTTGCCCGATCAAGATTGTATGTCTAGGGGGGTAGCAGATGTCACAGACCGCAAGGCCGGTCTGCGGGCGGGTCAATTGATCAGAGTCAGAAATCCTCTCACACTGTCATTTTGCCCATCACGAAGCGTAAACCTGACTTCGCAGTTTGATGAACTGACTAATGGAGGGAGCGTTCGGACGCCAAAGGATTCACCACACACATACAATTCAAAGATCTGCCACCAAGTGGGTTACACAGCCCGCTACTGTAATTATGCTAACACTTTGAGAACGCTGTGTTAACCCTTTGCAGTATGCAGGAATCTGGGTCAGATCTGAACATCTGAGCCAGATTCACGCATACGGGTTATAAATGTACACTTCTATTAAACACAGGGTAGCGGTTTCAGGAGAATAGGTACGATTGTTTATGTTCAGCAACAGGTCATAACCGCTAAACGATTTGTAAAACGTTTAATAACAAAAATGCATTACATACAGTTATATACACCAATTAACATATACACAAGCCTTAAAGAGACTCTGTAACAACTTTTTCAGTCTTATTTCTTCTATCCTATAAGTTCCTATGCCTGTTCTAATGTGCTCTGGCTTACTGCAGCTTTTCCTAATTGCACTGTCTCTGTAATAAATCTTATCTACTTTCCTCTGTCGTGTCTGTCGGGCTAAAGCTTGAGTGTGTGGAATGTGCAGGGCTGCTTGTGATTGGTTAGAAGCGATACACACCCTCTGCAGGCCCCCTGCACCCTCTTTGTATGACTCACACACTCTGTTTATGTGAGCCTATTACAAGCTGGTTAGTTTGTTTGTAAACACTGCCTAAAACTGTTAATTACAAGCCAGGATTGCAGCAGGGAGTGGCAGAAACAGCACAGAGGGGCACAGGAGAAAATAAGGAATAGAATGGTATGCTTTTTAGTGTAAGAATATTAGAGTACAGATTCTCTTTAAAAATAAAAAGGGATCAAATTAGAAAGTTCTTACCTAGTTAAGGCTGAGCAGTCTATTTGGAGAATGAAGAAAAAGAGTTCAGTGCAGTTTAAATGAGCATTAAGAGTCTTTGGAAAAATGCATGCGTCGGCCCCTCCGTGGAACGCATGCTCCCAGCTATTCTTTAGCAGCTGAAATGACGAAGGACAGGGGCGGGCTCTGCTGGCCCCATATTTATACAATCTTAGAATTGGGGCTGGGTTACCTCCAAACTAGGTGGAGGGAATGCGGGGTTATTTCCTGGCAGCAAAGCAAGGTTGCCACCCCCAGACTCAGAGCAAGAAAATGTACCATTTATTAATAATCTGTGTGACTCCGCCCCAGATTGTCGCATCGCAAATCCGAGGCTATATTCATAAGCGGCCTGCGACCCTGTATCAAATGAGGCTACACATGCCTATTCTATCACATTCGCTCTACGCAGGCTGAATAAAGCAGTCTCCGTACTGACTCCTGACAGTTGGAAAATTGTAATTCGTGGAATTACAGAACTGGCTTATGGGTATCCGAAAATGTAATTTTTATCTTTCTGTGACAAGCCTATTTTGAAATACAAATACATTAAAGTTTCCTTTGTTTGAGTCTACAAGTTTAGAGGGAATCTCTTATCTTACTGGTTGGATCTAGCTTCTGGGACATGAACTGTGCAGCAAATGGCTCTCCCCTGGAGGTCGGGCCACGTGTGACATGCCTTGCTGACCTGACACAGGATATGGGGGAAGTTAATGTACTCTGCTTTTAAGAGAAGAGAGGGAAAAGACAGACATTTGTTTTAATCTACACAGGACTGACAGTAATGGGCTGGACCATTACGCAAGTCGTTGGCGATTGCGCACGACTTTCCGTAATGTTCGTCACAGCAGACTGTGAGCCTGGGAGTCTCTGGTTTCATAAGGTCCGTACACACGCCGGACTGGAGGCAACGACGGGTCCGTCGTCACCTCCCGCTGGGTGGGCGTTCCAACGACTGTCCGGCGTGTGTACGCACTGGCGGATCGCTCAGAAACAGCCGTATCAGTCCGCCGACAGTGCGTACACACACCGGACAGTCGTTGGAACGCCCACCCAGCGGGAGGTGACGACGGACCCGTCGTTGCCTCCAGTCCGGCGTGTGTACGGACCTATAGCTGCTAGAGGAACTCTTTTCATGAAGTAAGTTTGTTGACCAGTGAAGGCATGTTTGTTTAAATTAACTTGATCAAAAGAAGTCCCTTCCTGGACCAGTGACACCGAAGTGTGAAAGCTCTCCAGCAGTAAGCCCAAATGGCAAGTGTTACTGCCTTTTGAAGAGACAGGATAACCTCCGCAGGAGGCCAGACTGCTCGACTCTGTCGGAAGCAGAGAGAAAATGAATGCTGTATATAATTTTTAGCCTGTATAAAGGCATACTGTTCATATGAGAGGTATGAAAGTTATCTCATTCCGCTGGTCCGGATCTGGTGAATATTTTAATATTAAATTGAGGCTACTGACATACCCAGAACCTGAGGTATTCCGCTACTTTGTAACCGAGCATGCGAAAGCACCCAAGTTTGATGTCATGTGAACGGTCATATTCTGAAGAATATGAATCTGTGACTGTTATGTGTGTGCAGGAAGCGTAAGCCGAGACATGAAAAATTTCATATTTGGTGGGCACCAGAAACCCACCCAGGAGGTGAACCGCACCCTGTCCAGCTCCTGGGCTGAACCTGAGACCCCACCCAAAAGTGTTGATTATTCAAAAGTGCTCTCCAGGGACTCCTCTATTTTTCCTCCAAACTCCATCTTCATGGGAGCATGCCGCTGCTTTGAGGAAGAGTAGCGGCCATCTTGTCTGAACTTTGGCTCCTGAACTGAAACAAAGAACTGCACGTGTTTTCCTAGAAAAGAAATATTTCCACATGAACTTAAAGAGGAACTGTAACGACAAAACGGCCCCTGGGGGGTACTCACCTCGGGTGGGGGAAGCCTCCGGATCCTAATGAGGCTTCCCACGCCGTCCTGCATCCCTCGGGGGTCTCGCTGTAGCCCTCCGTGCAGCTGTGACGTAATATTTACCTTTCTGGCTCCTGCGCAGGCGCTCTGACGGCTGTCGGCGCCGAAGTAGGCGGAAATACCCGATCGCCGGGTCTGCTCTACTGCGCAGGCGCAAGTTTCCGGCGCCTGCGCAGTAGAGCGGAGCCGACGGAGATCGGGTATTTCCGTCTATTTCCGTGCCGAAAGTCGCCACAGCGCCCCCGCTGGAGCCAGCAAAGGTAAATATTGAACTGACAGTCGGCACAGTCGCCGGCTGTTCGGAGGGCTGCGGCGAGACCCCCGTGGGACAGAGGACGGCGTGGGAAGCCTCATTAGGATCCGGAGGCTTCCCCCACCCGAGGTGAGTACCCCCCAGGGGATCTTTTTGATGTTACAGTGTCTCTTTAAGTACCCGTATTGTCTTCCCTTTTTTATTTTTTATACTGCGCTACGATTGTCTCCATAATTGTTGATTTTAATGATTTTCTGTATATATTAATTTTTTATATTGCATTAATAATAAAACGACTAAAAAAAGTCATTTTATTTGTTCAGCTACCCCTGCTATTCAGCCGCACAAACTGAACCCTAGCTTCTGAAGAGTCGCTACTACTGTTGATAGCTAGATAAACTAGAGTGTGTTTTAACCGTTTTTATTTGCAGGTCTAGAGTCAGCCAGTCAGTGGGATTCTCTGTCCCATGGTAACAGAGATGGTGGCAGCCTGGTATTTTGTGTTTAACAGATCGCACGCCTCCCTCTGGTCTGTCTGCTGTCAAAATTCTAGTGGTTTCTGCGCACCGATTGCGACCACAGTTTGCATGGTCTGTGTGCTGAAACAGATTGGAAGGCATTGTGCGGTCCGGCCACTAGGGGGCTCCCATTACACCATAGCACCCACTGGACCTTGGTACCCACAGTACCTTAGCACTTACTGCCCCTTTCCTCCCTTTGCATACCTCCCAACATTTTGAGATGAGAAAGAGGGACACTTAAGCCACACCCCTGCCACACCCCTAATCACGCCCCCATCACAGCCCTAGTCACGCATACCATAAAGATTTCATAAGAAAAGTATGTCATTTTATAATTTAAACTACACTGGTCCTTTTTATCCTGGTTCATTTTCCTTCATAACACATGGAAATAAGAAATATATGAGTTTAAAGGATGAGTATAAAGTTTAGAGTCAATTTAACACATTTTTCAGTAGGTCTGTTCATCAGTTCTGTGAGAGGGACAAACGAGGAGGAAAGAGCGACAGGGCTCCCAAAGATGGACAGTTGGGAGATATGGGAGAGGGGGACACACAGCATGGCAGTGGAGACACAGCATGGCAGGGGACACACAGCATGGCAGGGGACACTGGAGAGGGGGACACACAGCAGGGCAGGGGACACTGGAGAGGGGGACACACAGCAGGGAAGGGGACACTGGAGAGGAAGACACAGCAGGGCAGGGGACACTGGAGAGGGGGACACACAGCATGGCAGGGGACACTGGAAAGGAAGACACAGCAGGGCAGGGGACACTGGAGATTGGGACACACAGCAGGGCAGGGGACACTGGAGATGGGGACACAGCATGGCAGGGGACACTGGAGAGGAAGACACCACAGGGCAGGGGACACTGGAGGGGGGGACACACAGCATGGCTGGGGACACTGGAGAGGGGGACACATGGCAGGGGACACTGGAGAGGAAGACACAGCAGGGCAGGGGACACTGGAGAGGGGGACACACAGCATGGCAGGGCAGGGGACACTGGAGAGGAAGACACAGCAGGGCAGGGGACACTGGAGAGGGGGACACACAGCATGGCAGGGGACACTGGAGATGGGGACACAGCATGGCAGGGGACACTGGAGAGGAAGACACCACAGGGCAGGGGACACTGGAGGGGGGGACACACAGCATGGCTGGGGACACTGGAGAGGGGGACACATGGCAGGAGACACTGGAGAGGAAGACACAGCAGGGCAGGGGACACTGGAGAGGGGGACACACAGCATGGCAGGGCAGGGGACACTGGAGAGGAAGACACAGCAGGGCAGGGGACACTGGAGATGGGGACACAGCATAGCAGGGCAGGGGACACTGGAGAGGAAGACACAGCAGGGCAGGGGACACTGGAGATGGGGACACACAGCATGGCAGGGCAGGGGACACTGAAGAGGAGGAAACAGCAGGGCAGGGGACACTGGAGAGGGGGACTCACAGCATGGCAGGGGGCACTGGAGAAAGACACACAGCATGGCAGGGCAGGGGACACTGGATTGGTGGACACACAGCATGGCAGGGAGGGGACACTGAGAGGGACACAGCATGGCAGGGAGGGGACACAGAGGGACACACAGCATGGCAGGGCAGGGGACACTGGATTGGTGGACACACAGCATGGCAGGGAGAGGACACTGGAGAGGGACACACAGCATGGCAGAGAGGGGACACTGGAGAGGGACACACAGCATGGCAGAGAGGGGACACAGAGGGACACACAGCATGGCAGAGAGGGGACACTGGAGAGGGACACTCAGCATGGCAGGGAGAGGACACTGGAGAGGGACACACAGCATGGCAGAGAGGGGACACTGGAGAGGGACACACAGCATGGCAGAGGGGGGACACTGAGAGGGACACACAGCATGGCAGAGAGGGGACACTGGAGAGGGACACACAGCATAGGGTTGCCAGGTGTCCGGTTTTACACCGGACAGTCCGGTTTTTGTGCGCTGCGTCCAGTGTAAAAAAACATGCTAAACCGGACAATTAAGTTGTCCGGTTTTAGAGCCCCCCCCGCAGCGCAGGAGGAGAACAGCGCAGCAGAGAGAGAGCTGGGAGCAGCGGTGGAGAAGGGGGGCAATCTCCCCCCCCCTTCCCTCACCTTAGGGTGCTCTCTCTCCCCCGCTGTCTCCTCCAATATGGATGTGCAGGGCTGGCGAGTGGCTGCAGGCGGAACTTACCTCTGTGTCGCTCCAGCGCCGGAAGTTCGGGTCCCGCAGCCGCTGAGAATCTCATTCATGAGCCGGACAACACTATCAGTCTGAATAGTGTTGTCCGGCTCATGAATGATTCGGATCTTTGATCCGGATCTTTTTTGAGTCGAAACTCAGCGGCTGCGGGACCCGAACTTCCGGCGCCTGCGACACAGAGGTAAGTTCCGCCCGCAGCCACCCGCCAGCCTGCACATCAATATTGGAGGAGACAGCGGGGGAGAGAGACGGCACCCTAAGGTGAGGGAAGAAGGGGGGGAGATTGCCCCCCTTCCCCCCGCCCCTGGCTACCTATTCCGGGCACATATAGCCCCTGGCTACCTATTCCGGGCACATATACCCCCTGGCTACCTATTCCGGGCACATATAGCCCCTGGCTACCTATTCCGGGCACATATAGCCCCTGGCTACCTATTCCGGGCACATATAGCCCCTGGCTACCTATTCCGGGCACATATACCCCCTGGCTACCTATTCCGGGCACATATACCCCCTGGCTACCTATTCCGGGCACATATACCCCCTGGCTACCTATTCCGGGCAATATACCGACTGGCTACCTATTCCGGGCACATATACCCCCTGGCTACCTATTCCGGGCACATATAGCCCCTGGCTACCTATTCCGGGCACATATAGCCCCTGGCTACCTATTCTGGGCACATATAGCCCCTGGCTACCTATTCTGGGCACATATAGCCCCTGGCTACCTATTCTGGGCACATATACCCCCTGGCTACCTATTCTGGGCACATATACCCCCTGGCTACATATACTGGGACATATATACCCCTGCCTACATATACTGGGACATTTACACCCCTGCCTACATATACTGGGACATATATACCCCCTGGCTACATATACTGGGCACATATATCCCTGGCTACATATACTGGGAACACTCGCTGTTTGTCATTATGTGCATTTAGTGGTGAAAAGCTGTCTCTTTTGTGCATTTACTGGTGAAAAGCTGTCTCTTTTGTGCATTTACTGGTGAAAAGCTGTCTCTTATGTGCATTTACTGGTGAAAAGCTGTGTCTTATTATGTGCATTTACTGGTGAAAAGCTGTGTCTTATTATGTGCATTTACTGGTGAAAAGCTGTGTCTTATTATGTGCATTTACTGGTGAAAAGCTGTCTCTTGTGCATTTACTGGGGAAAAGCTGTCTCTTATTATGTGCATTTACTGGCGAAAAGGTGTCTCTTATAATGTGCATTTACTGGTGAAAAGTTGTCTCTTATGTGCAGTTACTGGTGAAAAACTGTCTTATGTGCACTGGACCAGTACTACTGGTGAGGACAGTTAGTGACATGGCTATGTACTCTGTAATGTGCTGCAGAAGATGTCAGTGTGATATAAATACTATAAATTTTTTTTTTAAAAAGCCCATTGCTTAGCCCCACTCTACATAAAAGTGCGCTTTTGACTCCGCCCCTAACTCCACCCCCTGTCCGGTTTTCTCCATCAGCCGACCTGGCAACCCTAACACAGCATGGCAGGGAGGGGACACTGGAGAGGGACAGAACACTTATCAGTTGTGTAGCAAGGAACTCCAGGATGTAATACGTTATGCAGGATCTCTCCTGCATTGTGCAGTCACTGTGACAAGGACCATGCCAGGCAGCTGCACTGATTCACTTGCCTCCTCCCAGCAGGTTTCAGCTTCCTGCTTCCTCTCTCTGTCTGCATTATGTGCTTTGCTGGATCTCTGAAAAAATGGGCGGAGCTAGACGGAGCTCAGTGTCAGTCCACACAGCCAATTAGCTTCAAGCAAGCCACAAGTGTGTGTGTGAGATCATCAGACTGTCTCCAGAGCAGGAAGAGAGACAGCAGTTATGGGGATTGAGGCAGAGCAATGTAATTATCCGAAGGGCACCTAGTGTATCTGCTAAAACGGGACTTAAGGAGGAGTGGGCGGGATCCGGGATGAGGGGGCGGAGCCCGGGACAGTCCCGCCCAAATCGGGACTGTTGGGGACTATGCCTTTGCACCTTATCAAATAGTGTCTACTGTACCTCAATACCTACTGTTATTTAGTATCTACTGCACCCACTGCACCTAAGCATTTACAGTAACTTAGAGCCAATTGCAGCTTGGTTCAGACTGAACTCCTACTGACACTGCTAATCTTCCTCGCAGCAAAGATTCAGAACCATCCAAAACTACTGCTGCAGCTCAGCTAAGCAAGTGTTTATTATTTTAAATGTGGTCTGTCATTTCAGGTTTGAATGACAAATATAGCTGGGTGTCATCAGCATAGTAGTAGTTTGTCAGACTGTGTTTTTGGATATTACCAAGTGGCAGCATGTATATGGTAAAAAACAAAGGGGATAGTATTGAGCCCTGGGGCATGCCGTATTTTAGTGGTACAGGATTTAACTGGAAAGGCCTCAAGGCTACCCTTTGTGTTCTGCGGGTCAGGAAGGAAGAGAACCATTGCATGACTAAACCATCAATGCCACAGTACTCTTGCAGCCTGTTACAGCAAGATTTCATGGTCAACTGTACCAAAAGCCACAGAGATCAAGCAGTATCAGAATGGAACAATGGCCTCTGTCTATTGCCATGAGCAGATCGTTGCAAATCTGGACAATAATTGTTTCACAGCTGTGGTGCTTCTTGAAGCTAGATTAAAGGGGGGGGGGGGGGGCAAGATGTTGTTCCTTGAGAGCCTGGCTAGAAGTTGGAAATACACAGCCTTTTCAATAATTTTCTCCAGAAAGGAGAGGTTGAAGACAAGTCTGTAGCTGCTCAAAATATCTGGGGCCTAAGGGCTCAGGCACGCTATAAAAGAGTTTTTCTGAGCACTTTTTGGCCATCAAAGTTTTCTGAGAGTTTTTTTTTTTTAAATGCTCCCATTGACTTAAATTTAAATTGTGGTAAAATTGTGATTGCGGTAAAATCACATGATTTTACCACGGACGATTTTACCGCGATTTTAATGTTAATCAATGGAAGAGTTTTTTAAAAAGCTCTCAGAAAGCTCTGATGGCCAAAAAGCGTGTATAGTGTGCCTGAGCCCTAAGAATTGTTTCTTGAGTAGTGGCCAGATAATTTCTTCTTTTAGGCAGGTAGGAACCTATTACTTGTCAGCCCCATGTCTGTAACTCCTTGTCACCTAACTATCCGTCACTAGAATCTACTGATCACTACCAGCCTACCTGTGAGAAAACACGGAAAAGCCGCCGCCATTACTCAAGGTGAGGCGGCTGATTCCG
This sequence comes from Hyperolius riggenbachi, assembly GCF_040937935.1. Classification (NCBI taxonomy): domain Eukaryota; kingdom Metazoa; phylum Chordata; class Amphibia; order Anura; family Hyperoliidae; genus Hyperolius; species Hyperolius riggenbachi. The sequence continues at coordinate 75,556,723 of NC_090652.1, read as the reverse complement.
CGTTCAACATGGCAGTTGGCACGCAGTCGGAGCGCGGAGAAACCGCCGCATTCTCTGACAACAGGGCGGCGGATTCCGCGTCCAAAGCGGCAAGTTGCACGCATAGGCCTGCGCCTCTCAGTAATGCGGAGAAAACGCCGCACGCACGGACAGCGGTGCGGCGGATTCCGTATCCAACACAGCAGAAACATTACAACACATGACTGGTGTGGCTGGGACTGATAGTCCACACTGGTTTAGGAGGACGCGCACGCAGAGAGGCAGGGCCTTTATGGCAGTCAGAAGGGGGTCAGCTGACCAAGCAGGTCAGCTGACAATTTCAGCAACCTTCATTGGTCCAGCACTTAGGGGAGGCGCTGGAGAGCGCTAGTGTATATATACTGGGTGCTGGTCATTCATCTGGTGTCTGGCGTTGCGATCACTATGTGGTAGCACTCAGACCTTGTCAGTATCTGTGTTTATTAGACAGTTTCGTAGGTGTTGATGATCACGGAGCTCACACCTTAGCCTAGGAATTCTGTTATTATCTGTATTGTTATCTAGACCAGTTTCCAAGGTGTTGACGGCCTCGGAACTCACACCTTAGTCTAGGAAATCTGTGCCATCTGTATTATTTGTACTATCTAGTTTAGTTCCTGGAGTGTGAGAATCTTGGAGCTCACACTCAAGTCTAGGCATTGTTGATTATCTGTTATGACTTTCTGCATTTCTGACCATTCTCCTGATCTCTGATTTTGTAGAGGTTGACGCCTCAGAGGTTAGAGTAGGGGCTGTGCTGTCTCAACACTCTGGGTTGCAGGGTAGATTGCACCCGTGTGCCTATTTTTCTCGGAGGTTCTCTCCAGCAGAGAAAATCTATGATATAGGTAACAGGGAGCTTCTAGCCATTAAGTTGGCCTTTGAAGAATGGCGTCATTGGTTGAAGGAGCTGAGCATACGATTACAGTCTACACGGATCACAAGAATTTGGAATACATTGAGGGGGCTAAGAGATTGAGTCCTCGTCAGGCTCGGTGCTCACTGTTTTTCTCGAGATTTAGATTTGTAATTACGTACACTCCTGGTAGTAAAAGCATTAAGGCAGATGCCTTGTCCAGATGTTTTGAGCCAGAGACAGCACAGCCCTCAGAACCTGAACCCATTGTTCCGCAGAAGGTAGTACTGGGAGCTACAGAGACTTGGAAAAACTGGACGGAGACTTTAGGTCCCTTCCAGCAGGATGTCCCTGAGGGAAAGTCTGAAGGGGTTATGTTTGTGCCACTGCCTTTTCGTCTTCAGGTGTTACAGATGTTTCATTCACACAAGAATGCTGGACATCCAGGGGCCTCCAGAACACAAGACTTGATTGCTAGATGTGCTTGGTGGCCTTCTTTGGCAACAGACTGCAAGGAGTATGTCAGAGAGTGTGCAGTGTGTGCTAAAAGTAAACCCTCCCGTCTGGCACCTGTGGGAACGTTGCAGCCTTTGCCCACCCCGAGTGAACCATGGACTCATCTGTCCATGGATTTTGTAGGTGAACTTCCTAGGTCTGAAGGCATGTCGGTCATTTGGGTGGTAGTCGACCGTTTCAGTAAAATGGCCCATTTTGTGCCCTTAAAAGGGACTCCCCTCGGCCCAGGAGTTGGCCGATCTTTTCATCGTTCACGTTTTCCGACTTCATGGCATTCCGGAAAACATCGTGTCAGATCGGGGAATCCAATTTGTCTCTAGATTTTGGAGGGCATTTTGTCATCAAATGGGCATGGAACTGTCATTTTCGTCAGGCTACCACCCACAGACCAATGGTCAGACGGAGAGGGTTAATCAGTCATTGGAACAATTTTTTAGGGGTTATGTTGCAGAAGCACAAACTGATTGGGTTAAGTTCTTGCCATATGCGGAATTTGCGCACAATAATCTGAAAAGCGCTTCTTCTGGGTTTTCTCCGTTCCAGGTGGTGACTGGGAAGTTGCCCAAATTTTCCCCATTGCCAGTAGCCTCCACTCCGTTTCCAGCTCTGGAGGCTTGGCAAAAGTCGTTCAAAACCATTTGGGGGATCGTGAAAAGCAATTTGGAAAAGGCTTTTCAAAGTCAGAAAGGTCAAGCTGACAAGAAACGATCCTTAGAGTGGAAGTTCCGACCAGGAGATCTGGTCTGGGTATCCACTCGTCATTTGACCCTGAAAAAACCCTCGGCCAAGTTAGGTCCCAGGTTTGTGGGCCCTTTTTCTGTGACAAGGAAGATCAACAATGTTACTTATGCCATTGATCTTCCTGCTAGCATGCGTGGTGTAAGATCTTTTCATGTATCTCTGCTTAAGCCAGCAGTCCACGTGGGTACCAATCTTCCTCCTCCTGTGATGGTAGACGACCAACCTGAGTATGAAGTAGAGAAAATTTTAGATTCACGAGTAGTGCAGAACTCACTACAATATCTGGTTCACTGGAAAGGGTATGGTATAGAGGAGAGAACATGGGTACCTGAGTGTCGCATGCATGCGGACAAATTAAGAAGGGAGTTCCACACTCGATATTCTGAGAAGCCTGGTAGGAGTTGTCCGGAGTCCACTCCTCTGTGGAGGGGGGTACTGTGAGAAAACGTGGAAAAGCCGCCGCCATTACTCAAGGTGAGGCGGCTGATTCCGCGTTCAACATGGCAGTAGGCACGCAGTCGGAGCGCGGAGAAACCGCTGCATGCTCTGACAACAGGGCGGCGGATTCCGCGTCCAAAGCGGCAAGTTGCACGCATAGGCCTGCGCCTCTCAGTAATGCGGAATGCCGAGAAAACGCCGCACGCACGGACAGCGGTGCGCGGATTCCGCATCCAACACAGCAGAAACATTACAACACATGATTGGTGTGGCTGGGACTGATAGTCCACACTGGTTTAGGAGGACACGCGCGCGTGCAGAGAGGCAGGGCCTTTATGGCAGTCAGAAGGGGGTCAGCTGACCAAGCTGGTCAGCTGACAATTTCAGCAACCTTCATTGGTCCAGCACTTAGGGGAGGCGCTGGAGAGCGCTAGTGTATATATACTGGATGCTGGTCATTCATCTGGTGTCTGGCGTTGCGATCACTACGTGGTAGCACTCAGACCTTGTCAGTATCTGTGTTTATTATGGCCCATACTCACAGGCTGCAAAAGTGGCCTGTCGCCAGCACACGTGAGCCTGTGCGCGACAGGCCAGCGACAGCTCGTCGCCAGGTCCCTCCGCGTACACACGCGGAACAGGGACCAGCGGTGCGACGGAAGCTGTCGCCGACGTTCCTCCTCCCCCCGCCGGAAGCTCCGTATACTTCATGGAGGTTGCTGTCGCTAGTCCGCGTACTCACGCGGACTAGCGACAGTTGAGGCGGAGTTGCGGCGGCGACTGTCGACATGCGATTGAAACTTTCAATCGCCTGGCGACATCAGCGACGGGCGACAGTTCAGGGTGCGCGCGCGTGCAACGCCGCATACTCACGGGCGACCTGTCGCCGCAACACGCGCGCGCCGCGTGTTGCGGCGACAATTGTAGCCCGTGAGTATGGGCCATTAGACAGTTTCGTAGGTGTTTATGATCACGGAGCTCACACCTTAGCCTAGGAATTCTGTTATTATCTGTAATGTTATCTAGACCAGTTTCCAAGGTGTTGACGGCCTCGGAACTCACACTTTAGTCTAGGAAATCTGTACCATCTGTATTATTTGTACTATCTAGTTTAGTTCCTGGAGTGTGAGAATCTTGGAGCTCACACTCAAGTCTAGGCATTGTTGATTATCTGTTATGACTTTCTGCATTCCTGACCATTCTCCTGATCTCTGATTTTGTACCTTTGCCTTTCTGATCCTCTGTTGCCAATTCTCGGCTTGTCCCTGGAGTGTGAACTTGCCTACTGTCTCTGTACTGTATCTGTCCGTGTGTTAACGACCTGGCTTGTCCGACCTCGAGAACTCTCTCTCCTGTTAGGAGATAGTTCACAGATCTGTCAGTGACACTTCTCCTTGGTGTCACTCACGTTCTGTCCTTCCCACTACCTCAGCCTGGCTCCGCCCCTTGGGGAGCATCAGGCCTGTGGAAGGAAGCGTATCCATAACAGTAACCCCTACTGTCTAGCACCCATCCCATGGGTGCTTTCCTCAAAGTATTTACTGTTGCACCAAACACTCTCATATCTCAGGTGTCCAGAGGTTAGAAGATATATCTGATTATCGGTGATACTGCAGATCATCAATAATCGGGTATATTCTGCATTATCGGTGATACTGCAGATCACCGGTAATCAGACCCTCTCTGTGTTACACCGATCGTTACACTACCACTAGATTCTAGCAAAAATTAAAAGCTTGGCAATGGTATCTACTGATCATTATGTACTCACCACTAGAATATAACTATCATTACCAACCAGTTATGAGAATATACTGGTCACTAGAAACTACTAACCCCTAACTGCCTGCCACTAGAAACTACCTAAAACGATATGCCAGCCATTGGTATTTATTATCTTTAATTGATATAATGTGCTTGCCAAAAATATCTGCATATCATTGATATCTGCAGGTTATTGATGCCTGCCTATCACTGGTAGTACCTGCACGTCACTTATATTTGCCTATTGTTGGTAAAATCTGTATGCTATTGATATCTGCCTATCGGTTGCTTGTATTTTGAAAAGCTCCTTTTGGAATGTCCTCGTTCAAAAGGTTCCACTGTTGCATATATAGCATAAGGAAGTAAACGCTGTCAAAGTATTGGATGACCTAATCACAAAAGACAACTTTACTTACGGTAACGTCTTTTCCAGTAGTCAAGAGGACAGCACCCCTGGATGAGACCTGTCTCCCTCCCCCACCGTGGACAGGAACTGAAAAAGAAACAATTTGCATAAGCAATAGGCAGCAGTATAAGAGGCAACCACTTACTTCTCTACCTCAGTTTAATAAACAAGATGACACGGACCATAAAAATAATGCTCATACAAACCTTAAATCCTTCCACCCATAAGGGCGGGTTGTAGGGGTGCTGTCCTCTTGACTACTGGAAAAGACGTTACCGTAAGTAAAGTTGTCTTTCCCAGAACGTCATTCGGACAGCACCCCTGGATGAGACGATATACTAGAGATCAGGCTTAGGGTGGGACTACTGCTTGCAAAACCTTCCTTCCAAAGGACAAATCTGTGCTCGCAGATACATCCAGTCGGTAATGTTTCACGAAGGTGTTTTTACTTGACCAAGTTGCAGCTCTGCATATCTGATCAATAGAAGCGCCTGCCCTCTCTGCCCATGATGTTGAAATGCCTCTTGTGGAATGAGCCTTGATGGAAGAACCTAATGTCCTTCCCTGTGACTGATATGATAAAGCAATTGCCTGTTTGATCCAACGTGCCAAGGTTGTCTTTGAGGCTTTATTTCCTCTTGTCTTGCCTGAAAATAGAACAAAGATCGCATCAGATCTTCTCCAGGACTTGGTTCTTTCCAAATAAGTTAATAAACATCTTCTAACATCCAGAAAATGCAGTCTTTTCTCCTTATCATTTGAGGGGTTATCACAAAAAGAGGGAATGTAGATCTCCTGGTTCCTGTGAAATGAAGAAACCACCTTAGGTAGAAAAGTTGCGTCTGGACGTAATGTTATCCTGTCTTCTGAGATAACACAGTAAGGTTCCCTTATTGATAATGCCTGTAGTTCACTTATTCTCCTTGCTGTAGTTATTGCCAGGAGAAACACGGTCTTCAATGTCAGGAACTTGTTTGAGACCTGAGATAAGGGTTCAAATGGAGTGTCACACAGGCCCTGCAAAACAACATTCAGATCCCAGGAAGGTATTCTTGGTCTTACTGCAGGTTTCAATCTCTTTAAAGCCTGAAAAAAACGAATTATAAAATCGTTCTGTGCTAGCTTTCTCTCTAGAAACACACTTAGTGCTGAGACTTGAACCTTTAGTGTACTAATACTGAGGCCTTTCTTGAAACCGCACTGTAAAAATTCCAACACAGATCTGAGAGAATCTCTATTACATGATCTCTCAGTACACCAATTATTAAATACTCTCCACGCTTTCTGATAAATTACCCTAGTTATTTTCTTCCTACTGTTAAGTAAAGTCTCAGAAAGTTCGTCTGAGAAACCCTTGGACTTTAGGATCTTCCACTCAGATTCCAAGCTGAGAGGTGTAGTAAACTCAGATCCGGATGCCAAACTGGGCCCTGGGATATCAGGTCCGGAGTAAGCGGCAAGATTATCGGCTCTGATATTGCTAGAGACTGAAGCAACGTGAACCATGGTCGTTTGGGCCAAAAAGGGGCAATTAGTATGACCCTCGCTCTGTCCTGGATAATCTTCTTTAACACTCGAGAAAGAAGTGGAATTGGAGGAAACGCATACATTCTCAAACTCCCCCAATCTATTGTGAAAGCATCTACTGCCCAAGGGACATCTACTGGATATAGGGCACAAAAGTTCGGGCACTTCGTATTCCCCCTCCTTGCGAATAAGTCCAACTCTGGATTTCCCCACTTTGAAACAATTGTCTGAAATATTTCTGAATTGAGAGACCATTCGTTCTGATCCAGTTTTGTTCGGCTGAGATAATCCGCTACCTCGTTTGACGTCCCCTTTAGGTGAACCGCTGTCAATGACCTGATGTTGTTTTCCGACCAGAACATAATCCTTGCCGTCTGGCTCCACAACTTCTGACTCTTTGTGCCTCCCTGTTTGTTTATAAAAGCCACCACAGACCTGTTGTCGGATCTTATCCTGACATGAGAGTCTTTGATCTGACTGCTGAAGTGTTGTAAGGCTCTCCATACCGCTTCCAGTTCTCTGCTGTTTGATGAATTTGAACTCATCTGTACAGACCACTGTCCTTGTGCTGGAAGGGAATCCAGGTGGGCCCCCCAGCCCCATACACTGGCATCTGTTGTAATTATCTTTTGTTGCGGATAATTCCATAGACGACCTGGGGTTAGATGAGACTGGTTCAACCACCACAAAAGGGACACCCTTATGTTGTGAGGGATGAGGATCTTTTTGTCTAAGACCGCAAGGCTTTTGTTCCATGATCTGAGTATCCATAATTGTAGGAATCTTGCATGGAATTGTCATCACTAAACTGCAGGAAATGAGGCCGTCAGGATCCCCATAACTGCCATGGCCTTTCTGAGAGACATAGTCCTTGTTTTCTGAAATGAAAAAACAATGTTTAGAATTGCAGACATTTTCCTACTTGGCAGGTAGAGCTTTTCCTGTCTAGTATCAATGTTAAATCCTAAAAATTCTATAACCTGAGATGGGATCAGGGAAGATTTGTCCCAGTTTATCAGCCAACCAAGATCTTGGAGGAAATCTAGGGCTAAACACATCTGGTGTCTTACTGAATCTGCCGATGGACCCCAAATCAAAAAATCGTCTAAATAACCAACTATGTTAATCTTCTTTAGTCTAAGCTTAACAAGAACCTCAGACATCACCTTGGTAAAGAGCCATGGGGCTGAGGACAGCCCAAAAGGAAGAGCAATAAACTGAAAATGTCTTACCTCCTTCTCTATCTGAACGGCAAATCTCAGGTATTGCTGTGATGTCGGATGTATGGGCAAGTGGAGGTATGCATCCTTTAGATCTAGGGAGGCAAGAAAGTCGTTTTTCTGTAAAAGATGAATCACAGATTTTATATTGTCCATCCTGAATCGTCTGTATCTTACACTTTGATTTAGAATCTTTAGGTTCAGAATAAATCGAAATTTTCCCTCTGGTTTCTTTACCAGAAATACTGGTGAATAGTAACCTTTCTCTTTCTGGCACCTTGGTACCTCTCGTATAACCCTCTTCTTTAGAAGAGAAAGAACTTCTGACTGTAAGGCCAGATCCTTCCTTTGATCCAGTGGGCGGAGAGTAATGCAAAAATTTCGAGGAGGAGGAAGACTGAAGTCGATTTGATAACCCTCTAGAATGATTTTTAGCAACCACTGGTTTGAGAAGTGTGGAAGCCAAACCTCGTAAAAATTTGCAATTCTCCCCCCCACCGGAATCATGGCGTCATTGCTTATCTGGTCTTTTGGCGGGAGTAAAGTTAGGCTTTGACCTCTGAGGCCTGTAGGGAGCCCAGCGTTTGCCTTTGGATGACCTTGGATCCTGCTCTGTTCTGGTAGAGGGACGAAATGGCCGTTTATATTGGAACTGCCTTCTCTTAACAGGAAAGTTCTTTTTTGTATCTGCTGTTCTATCCAGTGTATCATCTAGTTTAGAACCAAAGAGGAGAGCCCCTTCACATGGGACACCACACAGTTTCGATTTGGAAGAATTATCACCATTCCAAGTCTTCACCCATACTCCTCTTCTGGCCGAGTTTATCAAAGCAGTGGTTCTAGCTGTAAGTTTAACTGTATCGTCTGAGGCATCTATCATATAATTTGAGGCATTTAAAACTTTTGGGAAGTCATTGAGTATCTCTTCTCGTGGAACCCCATTAGCGATCTTAGTTTGCATTTCCAATAACCATGTCTTTAATGACCTGCTAACTGCTGTAGAGGCCACCGCTGGCTTAAAGGTCAAGGATGAGGATTCCCATGCTCTGCGTAACAGATTGTCCATCTTTTTATCAATTGGATCCTTTAAATTTCCAAAATCCTCAAATAACAGATCTGTTTTTCTCGACACCCTTGAAAAAGATGGGTCCAACCTAGGCGGAGTACCCCAATATAATTGATCCTCGGGGGAAAAAGGGTATCGCTTAGATAAGGATCTCGGCCAGAAGGCCCGTTTCTCAGGGTTATCCCATTCTTTCTTAATCATACCCTTTAGGGTAGAATGAACTGGGATAAATTGAGACTGAGGATCCGCCAAGGTATTATACATCTCATCCAAGGGTGTCAGAGATTTCTGTTCACTCCTTATGCCCATGGTTTCATACATTTCCATCAATAAATCCTTCATTAAATCTGTGGAAAAGGCAAATTTTGGTCTATCAGCTCTTATTGATTCATCCTCTCCTTCAGATATTTCCTCAAAGTCAGAAATTTCCCCCTCAGACAAATCTGAATCTTCCAAATTATTCTCCTTCCTTTGTCTCTTAGACCCAGGAGGTATCGGCTGAGATACTGTCAATACTGGTGATGTAGGAGTAGGAACGGAAGTCATTGTATCCATTTCAATGCTAGCTCCCTGTAAATCAAAAGGAACAGCTGAAGTAGAAGCAATAGCAGACTCCTTTATCTCCTTTATAGCAGTGGACATTTCCGCCCGCATCCAGCCCATTAAATCTTTAAATATAACAGGTGATTCGTCCTTAACCACCTTTTCAGTGCAGTACTGACATAACTTTTTAGAAGAGGATGAAGATAAACGATTACTACAAATAGCACATTTTCTCTCAGACTTGCTAGAACCATGCTGACTGGTTTGAGTGGATGATCTCTCAGACTTTTCAGCTTTATCAGTTTTATCAGTCTTGTCATGTTTTTTGGGCTATAAAAAAAAAACACAAACAAGAAACAATCCATTACTGATGGCTCTCATATACACACATCAAAACAAGCAGGAGTATCCCAGTACTACATCTACTTGCCAGAGAGGGGTCCTGGCCAGACTTAGCAGACTGCAAAGGAGCTGACCCTGAAGCGTCCTCCATGATCACAAACAGCAAGTGAATCATGGACATAGCATCCAGCTATATACATTCCAACCGACCCAGCTGAAACCAATTGTTGCAGCCCCTGCTGCTTAATTAATCTAATTAGCTGCACATACCTTTGTGAATCAGCTGCATGCTGATTCGTCCTCACCGCCGCGGCCCCTGCCGCATAATTAATCACAGCCCATGCTGGCTTTGAATCTCTTCAGCGTCTTGCGCTGAATCGCTTTCCTCCGCCGCGGCCCCTGCCGCTGCAGACCTCAGATCAGGCGGGGACGCCATCGCTCTGACTACTTCCGGGTTACCCGGAAGTGAACTCTTTCATGCGCGCGCATGTGCGCATAAGTCCGCTGCCACCTACGGAGAAGCCTCCCATACGCTGCAGGACTCCCCACTGCTCACTGCGCAGCTCCTCTGGGAGTCCTGGACCACGTTGCCCCTGCCTTCAGACACGGATAGCACTCCTGGAGACCTCTCCTCTGCTCCGTCCGGGGACAGGAAACTAAACTGAGGTAGAGAAGTAAGTGGTTGCCTCTTATACTGCTGCCTATTGCTTATGCAAATTGTTTCTTTTTCAGTTCCTGTCCACGGTGGGGGAGGGAGACAGGTCTCATCCAGGTGTGCTGTCCGAATGACGTTCTGGGAAATATTTGATACTTTGATTCATACAGATCATTATAGCACTGGCTCAAGCACCACTATCACGAACATGTGTAAAATTGAAGATACATGTAAACACATACAAGTAAGTATATTTCTTCCATAGTAAAATGAGCCACAAATTACTTTTCTCCTATGTTGCTGTCACTTACAGTAGATATCTGATGGAATTGACACGTTCTTGATTAGTGCATCTCTTCGTGGGGGATTCTCAGCATTTTATTTGTTTCTTACTAAATCAATTCCTGGATAGGATCTATAAAAAGATGCAGGCCGCCCTCCACCTGCTTGCACACTATCCTGGCAGTTGGACTGAGCAACTGCCATTCACCGAGGCTCAGTGCACACCAAAAACCGCTAGCAGATCTGCAAAACGCTAGCGGTTTTTGAAACGCTTTTTCCTATTATTCTGAAGCGTTTCAGCTAGCTTTTTGCGGTTTTGGGTAGTGTTTTTTGTGTAGCAGATTTCATATATTGTTACAGTAAAGCTATTACTGAACAGCTTCTGTAACAAAAACGCCTGCAAAACCCATGATCTGGCGTTTTTCAGAGCGGTTTGCGTTTTTCCTATACTTAACATTGGAGGCAGAAACGTCTCTGAAATCCAAAAAATGCTGCAGCCCCGGAGTATGCGTTTCTGAAAAACGCCTCCCGCTCTGGTGTGCACCAGCCCATTGAAATACATTACCCGCGCGTTTCCACAGCCGCAAGCGGCTGTAAAAACGCGACAAACCCCGCTCGGTGAGCACCAGCCCTCAGTGCTTTTAAAATAACGAAATGTAAAGTAACTCCAATGTAAAGTATAGGAAAACCGCAAACCGCTTTAAAAAACGCCAGTTCAGAGCAGTTTTCCAGGCGTTTTTGTTACAGAAGCTGTTCAGTAACAGCTTTACTGTAACAATATATGAAATCTGCTACACAAAAAACGCTAGCTGAAACGCTTCATAAAAATAAGAAAAAGCTTTTCAAAAACCGCTAGCGTTTTGCGGATCTGCTAGCAGTTTTTGGTGTGCACCAGGCCTCAGTTTGTGTTTTTCTGTATTTTACAATTTTTTTGAGATAATGGTCCTTTAAATACATTTTTTTTATCTGCGTCAGGGGCGTCACTGTGTCATGGTCGGAAGTATTGATATATCTAATTTTAGCTGATATTTTGTTATCTCTGGCCAATATAAATACAACTTTCCTTGTTTGAATGTTTCATTGCTTCTCAAAGCAAATTTCTAGGCTGAGTCTGTCTGTTTTATCAACACTAACTTAAAGAGACACTGAAGCGAGACTAAATCTCGCTTCAGGTCTTATATATAGCAGGGGCACGTATGCCCCTGCTAAAACGCCGCTATCCCGCGGCTTAACGGGGGTCCCTTCACCCCCAACCCACCCCCCGCAAAAGATGGTCGGAAAATGGTCGCTGGCTGTCTCTCTTCCTGGAGGCAGGGCTAACGGCTGCAGCCCCGCCTCCCAGCGCGTCTATCAGACGCGCATCGCCGCCTCTCCCCCGCCCCTCTCAGTGAAGGAAGACTGAGAGGGGCGGGGGAGAGGCGGAGATACGCTTCTGACAGACGCGCATGGGGCAGGGCTGCGGCGGTTAGCCCTGCCCAAACCAGGAAGCGCTCCCCCGCTGCACGGAGGGGGTTTGGGGGGACAGGGACCCCCATTAAGCCGCGCTATAGTGGCGTTTTAGCAGGGGCACATGTGCCCCTGCTATATATGAGGTCTGAAGCGAGATCTATTCTCGCTTCAGACTCTCTTTAAAGGGAACCTAAACTGTGAAGGATATGGATTTTTCCTTTTAAAATAATACCAGTTGCCTGACTCTCCTGCTGATCCTGTGTCTCTAATACTTTTAGCCACAGCCCCTGAACAAGCATGCAGATCAGGTGCTCTGACTGAAGTCAGACTGGATTAGCTGCATGCTAGTTTCAAGTGTGTGATTCAGCCACTACTGCAGCCTAAGGGCCTGTTCAGACTGTCAGCGTTTGTAGAACGCGTATAAATTAAAAGAAACGCAAGTTGAAAAACGCATGCGTTTTTCTTGCGTTCTAATGCGTTTTCTATTGCGTTTTGCACACACGTTACCCGGGGGAGAAAAAAGAATTATGGGAACCGCAGAGGGAAACGTACGCTAAAAACGCAATAGTACGCGTTTTTGATATGCGTCCATAGACTTTCGTTGCGTCCGTTTCTATGCGTGATGCACAGAACTGCGTGCAGCAATGCGGATGAGAAACGTATGCGTCTCATACGCATACATGTGAACGAGGCCATTAGAAAACATTGGTAGCTGTTTCTATGCGGAAAATCTGCCTGTACACGTTCTGGAAAAAACGGCTAGGAACGCACATAGTCTGAACAGGCCCTAAGAGATCAGAAGGACTGACAGGCAACTGGTATTGTTTAAAAGGAAACATCCATAGCCCTCTCAGTTTAGGTTCCCTTTAAAGAGACACTGAAGTGAAAAAAAAATGATGATATTATGATTTGTATGTGTAGTACAGCTAAGAAAAAAAACATTAAGATCAGATACATCAGTCTAATTGTTTCCAGTACAGGAAGAGTTGAGAAACTCCAGTTGTTATCTCTATGCAAAAAAGCTATTAAGCTCTCCGACTAACTTAGTCGTGGAGAGGGCTGTTATCTGACTTTTATTATCTCAACTGTAATTGAACTGTTTACTTTTCCTCTGCTAGAGGAGAGGTCATTACTTCACAGACTGCTCTGAAAGACTCATTTTAAATGCTGAGTGTTGTGTAATCTGCACATATTAGAGAGTGATGCAATGTTAGAAAAAACACTATATACCTGAAAATAAAAATATGAGAATATTTTCTTTGCTGCTAATCTTCTAGTAATTATTCATAGTACACAACCAATTCATTATATCATGTATTTTTTTCGCGTCAGTGTCTCTTTAAGTGCTTTTTGCCAAGAAATGTATTTTCCAGAGGTTTTACAGAACAAATACTCCTACAAGTGACATTGCTGCCCTGTCGGCCTCTGAAAGGATAAATGTGCCTTGATAAATCTTCCCCTCTAAACAGGTTTTTAAACCCACACAATTGATAGTCCAACTCTAAGCTATCTGCCCATCAATGAACAAGCACTTTATCTTTCAGGGCTCTTTCACATCAGAGCTTGCGTTGGAGAACGCTCAAAGCATACGTTTTGTTGTATGCGTTTTAATGCGTTTTGATATGCGTTGCACTGCAGTGAGTGTGCGTTTTTAATCCGTTTTCAATGCGTTACAGCACATAGAAAAACGCAGGTAATTTTTTTTTTCTTTTAGTTTTCAACTTTCTACATTGTTCCTCTGTTGCATTCTGGGACTGATTGCCTGCGTTAACGGATTAAAAACGCGCATAGTGTGCGTTTTACATTGACTAACATTGTAACGCATAAAGCTAGCATCGGCCGAAAAACTGCGCCTGGGTGCAGTGTAACGCAACACACAAAAAGGCTGCGTTATATGTGAAAGCTAAAATGAAAGTCTATGGACTTTCATTTCACCTTGGGTAACGCAAACTTTACCCTTTGCATTGAAACGCAGAAAATCTGCCCTAATGTGAAAGAGCCCTCAGTTAAATCGGCAGATCGCTCCCTTACTGTCCTCCTGCGCCGCCTGGATCTTCCACAATTCACCCCAGAATGTCCTCCAGTCAGGGCCAGTTGGTCACGCGCACTGCTGTGGCCGGCGACGGGAGCACAAAATGGGCGCGCCGCACATTCCAAACAGAAGAATTTTCTGGCCTGAACCGTGGAAAATGCAGGCGGCGAAAGAGGATGGGGAGGCAGTGATCAGCCTGGAGGAAGCCCCAGGTAAGTATAATTTTTTAAACTCCCCGTTTCACGTTCCCTTTGAGATCAGGTTTTGCATCTATTGTTTAGATACTGTTCATACTATAAATGAGACAAATCTCAAATTTTCTCGAATCTAGATCCTAAAAGGTTCTCAAATGTATTGATCATCAAATCTTTTGAGTCCTTTATATTAGTAATTCTTCGATCTGTGTTATGGTGCCCATACACGATACAATAAGAACGTTCAATTTTCCCGTTTATTCGATCTAAATAATCGAATGAAAGTTGAAAATATTTTTTTTTCGATCAAGAAATTCGAACAATTATCCCGTTTTTTCGAGAAAAATCTGATTGGACATGTCGGAAAAATCGTTTTTTTCGATCTAACGGAATAACCAAACTAAATTATCTAATCGAAAAAAACTGCAAAATTGTACCATGTATGGCCACCATTAGATTACCTTTCTATATAGTGCAGGGGCAAACCCAGGATTTTCAGGGGGGGGGGGGGGTTTCCTGAAGGTCTCCCTCAGCCACGCACAATACAGTATAATAATATGGTAGGACATCATGCTGGGTACACATAATGCAATTTCCCATCTGACCGACAGGATCTGACAATTATTTCCTAAATGCTCGGTGTGCTCTCGATTGACAACGGGATCGATCAGGAGCTGTTTAGATCCTGCAGGACACCTGCAGATGTTCTGGTGTCTCAACTTGTGGCTGTCCTCAGACACTGCACCGCCCTGGTCTGAGGGGGGATTCTGGGCAACTGTAAATCCTCCCCCCGCCATTTGCCTATGTAGTGCCCCCTTAATATATATTGACACCACCTCTTTACAATGAAGTATACATTACTTCTCCGGCATTTCAAGAAGCAGGTCTCTCTTTTATGCTACGTACACACATGCGACAACGATCGTTCGTTGAGAACGACGACCAAACTTTTAATTGATGAAAGAACGACCTAAGTAAAGATAGTTTTAAAAGGTGTGTAACGATCTGATCGTTAGAACGAACGTTACATCACGTAAAGCAACTATTGCGCCTGCGTATAAAAATGAGAAGTTTCACAGAGAAATAGTGAAATGCGCATGTCAAGCCTAGTACGACCGACCGTTTCCAACGATGTACTACTTTTGCAAACGATTGTCGTTGGTTAAAATCCGCCGAGACAGAACTTTCTTTGGTAGCGATTTGGCTCGTTCGTCGTTTTCCTTAATAGTCGGTGGTTCGTTTTTTGTAACGATCGTCGTTGGTAAATATCGGGGAACGATCGTTACAAACGACTATAGTCGCATGTGTGTACGCACCTTAACACTTCACTGTTTTGCAGGGCAGTTTCTACGCCTCATGATACTTGACGCCTAGGAGGAAGAAGATTGGCCGTTTGTGTATCCCAAAGAGGTGAGATAACTTCACCCCTCTGCCACAGGATTTGCCAAATTTGATTTGCGGAAATGGACAGCAGGATTAGAATCCCAAATCTTTGTAAATATTCTAGGGATTCAACGGATTTGTCGTCCCACCTCTAGTTCATACTACGGTGATCTTAATACCTAATTTTTAAATCCACTGCTAATAGGGACATGATCTTATATTCCTGTAGGCGTTATGTTAATGTTTTAAACCAGGTCTACCATCTTAGCAGATAGAAATACTAAGTCTACACATGATAAAGTTTGGTAAGTTGTACAATGGTACATATAACCCATAATGCCAACATTCGGTACTTATGTGTTATCCCGGCGACCAAGCATGACTGGATGCCCAGCAAGATCATAATAATTCAAGCTTGCATGCAAATGTAATGCAAATCATGTGCAGCTTGGAATTGAGCCAACCAAACTGGACAGGAAGTTAAAGTGAACCTGTATGTTTCTGCAAACTGCTTGTGCACAAGCCACTCTGAGCTATTGCGTGGTTTTGTGGCTGTATGTGCACATGGACTGAAGCGCACCTGCACCACATGAATCTATTTATCAAGCCCTTGTCAAATACGCTGAGAGGGTCCCGGTGTGGTCATAGATATTACAACCCATTAGATTTTGCAACTTGCAGTGCAGTGCAAACGGACCGTACATAAATGTGCATGAGCTGCTTCTCTGAGGAATCTCACCTGTAACTATTTGCAACCGTCAGTGTCTACGTTTAAACTGTTATTTCTTCCTAGGGGTTGTTGGTGTTATTAGTTCCCTCCAGGGAGGGGGGGTTATTAGTTGCCCAGCAGAGGAAGGTTCTGTGTTAGAATAGGGTTAGGTTGGGTTGCATTTTCTGATAATAGCTTTAGCCTCCTTGGCGTAATCCCGAACTGAGTTCGGGGTAAGCCGCCGCGGAGGATTTCTTGGCCCCTGGTGGGCCGATTTGCATAATTTTTTTTTTTTGTTACACTTTGCTAGCTGCGTGCACTACCCGATCGCCGCCGCTACCCGCCGCACTTTACGCAGTTGGAGTGCACTGTGCCTGCGCGACCCTGGCCACGCACGTCCTCTTTCACGCTCCCGTCGCCGGGAGTAGAGATTGTCGCACTGCACCTGTGCAGAGCCTTCCTAGCCACGGGAACGGGTATGATTCATACACGTTGCCAGGGCCGCTCAGGCGCAATGGACGTCAACTTCCACCGCGTGAAGTGAAAGTGAGCCTCAGCGTGGGAACAGAGGATTGTGTGGTAACTTTGTGTGCACACGTCAGCTGCAGGGGGCTGACAGCAGCCCCAGATAAGTGAATTTTTTTTTTCCTCCCTATTATTCCGTTCTGCTTTTTTAAGTCAATGGTTAGGTTGCACTTTATGATAGTTATATTAACTATTTCAACCGGTTGCAAATCTTATAAACTTGCAAAATCTTTCACCAAACCAGGGCTGGAGCAGTGATACTGAGGTAAGAATCTAACTATTCTGTTTTACTCCCCTACGTACCTGACCTGTACTTTATCACTGGTCCATCCAGTGTCAAGCTGCATACAATCAGCAATACATATGCATGTTAGCTGGAATTCTGCTGCATCTTATTTATCTCTACACAAGTGACTGTAAGATAGCTCAAACTGACAACACACTATCCATAGGCACAGTCCCTACCTCCAGGGTAACAGCCTACTCGTCAGTGTGACCTGGGCATTCCATGAGCAGCTCAGAGTACATCAACCGCTCCCATTCAATGATGAACAGCCAGCCATGCTTGCAGTTTCCCCCGCGACTGACGTCACAACACTCTCAGCTGTGGAAGGATTCGCAATGAAAGGAATATTGTTCCTCAGGCTCGCCGTAGCTATCTGGTTGCCAGGCTCTGTGCGTCCCTTAGCAACCAGCAGCGGGCTGTATGTGCGAGGTGGTCGTGTGGCCTGTATAATCCGAATCCCCGGGACTCATGGCCGCCATCAGCAGCGTCTTTCTGCTCAATGTCACCGGGCAGATTGAGAGCGCCGAGGTGAGGCCTACTACTGGGAGATGCACACGCTGGGGATAGCGGGACTACTGGCAGGGGAGAGGCATGATACTAGCTGTACAGGGGAGGCCTGCAGGGGTAGAAGAATAACGATTGGGGTACAAAGGAGATCGGCAAGGGTAGGGGGTTTCAGGGAAGACTGGCATGGAGTATGACACTGGGTGACCAGGGGAGACTGGTATGGGCATGGCACTGGGGAGACTGGCATGGGATGAGTTGTGACACTGGGGATACAGGAGAGACTGGCATGAGAAGGGCTTTGACATTAGGGATACAGGAGAGACTGGCATGGGATGAGCTATGACACTGGGGATACAGGAGAGACTGGCATGAGAAGGGCTTTGACATTAGGGATACAGGAGAGACTGGCATGGGATGAGCTATGACACTGGGGATACAGGGGAGACTGACATAAGATATGACACTGGGGATACAGAGGAGACTGGTATGGGAAGGGGTATGACACTGGGGATACAGGGGAGACTGGCATGGGAAGGGGTATGACACTGGGGATACAGGGGAGACTGGCATGGGATGGGGTATGACACTGGGGATACATGGGAGACTGGCATGGGAAGGGGTATGACACTGGGGATACAGGAGAGACTGGCATGGGATGAGGTATGACACTGGTGGATAAATGGAGACTGGCATGGGATGAGGTATGACACTGGTGGATACAGGGGAGACTGACATGGGAAGGGGTATGACACTGGTGGATACAGGGGAGACTGGCATGGGATGAGGTATGACACTGGGAATACAGGGGAGACTGGCATGGGAAGGGGTATGACACTGGGGATACAGGAGAGACTGGTATGGGAAGGGGTATGACACTGGGGATACAGGGGAGACTGGCATGGGAAGGGCTATGACACTAGGGATACAGGGGAGACTGGCATGGGATGAGGTATCTGAATACAGGAGAGACTGGCATGGGATGATGTATGACACTGGTGGATACAGGGGAGACTGACATGGGAAGGGGTATGACACTGGTGGATACAGGGGAGACTGGCGTGGGATGAGGTATGACACTGGGAATACAGGGGGGACTGACATGGGAAGGGGTATGACACTGGGGATACAGGGGAGACTGGCATGGGAAGGGTAGGACACTGGGGTTATAGGGGAGACTGGCATGGGAAGGGGTATGACACTGGGGATACAGGGGAGACTGGCATGGGAAGGGGTTTGACACTGGGGATACAGGGGAGACTGGCATGGGAAGGGGTATGACACTGGGGATACAGGCGAGACTGGCATAGGAAGGGGTATGACACTGGGGATACAGGGGAGACTGGCATGGGAAGGGGTTTGACTCTGGGAATACAGGAGAGACTGGCATGGGATGATGTATGACACTGGGAATACAGGAGAGACTGGCATGGGATGAGGTATGACACTGGGGATACAGGGGAGACTGGCATGGGAAGGGGTATGACACTGGGGATACAGGGGAGACTGGCATGGGAAGGGGTATGACACTGGGGATACAGGGGAGACTGGCATGGGAAGGGGTATGACACTGGTGGATACAGGGGAGACTGGCATGGGATGAGGTATGACACTGGGGATACAGGGGAGACTGGCATGGGATGAGGTATGACACTGGTGGATACAGGGGAGACTGACATGGGAAGGGGTATGACACTGGGGATACAGGGGAGACTGGCATGGGAAGGGGTATGACACTGGTGGATACAAGGGAGACTGGCATGGGATGAGGTATGACACTGGGGATACAGGGGAGACTGGCATGGGATGAGGTATGACACTGGTGGATACAGGGGAGACTGACATGGGAAGGGGTATGACACTGGGGATACAGGGGAGACTGGCATGGGAAGGGGTATGACACTGGTGGATACAAGGGAGACTGGCATGGGATGAGGTATGACACTGGGGATACAGGGGAGACTGGCATGGGATGAGGTATGACACTGGTGGATACAGGGGAGACTGGCATGGGATGAGGTATGACACTGGTGGATACAGGGGAGACTGGCATGGGATGAGGTATGACACTGGGAATACAGGGGAGACTGGCATGGGAAGGGGGGAGACACTGGGGATACAGGGGAGACTGGCATGGGAAGGGCTATGACACTAGGGATACAGGGGAGACTGGCATGGGATGTGGTATGACACTGGCATGGGAAGGAGTATGACACTGGGGATACAGGAGAGACTGGCATGGGATGAGGTATGACACTGGGGATACAGGAGAGACTGGCATGGGATGATGTATGACACTGGGGATACAGGGGAGACTGGCATGGGAAGGGGTATGACACTGGTGGATACAGGGTAGACTGACATGGGATGGGGTATGACACTGGGGATACAGGGGAGAATGGCATGGGAAGGGGTATGACACTGGGGATACAGGGGAGACTGGCATGGGAAGGGCTATGACACTAGGGATACAGGGGAGACTGGTATGGGAAGGGCTATGACACTGGGGATACAGAGGAGACTGGCATGGGAAGGGGTTTGACACTGGTGGATACAGGGGAGACTGGCATGGGATGAGGTATGACACTTGGGATACAGGGGAGACTGGCATGGGAAGGGCTATGACACTGGGGATACAGAGGAGACTGGCATGGGAAGGGCTATGACACTAGGGATACAGGGGAGACTGGTATGGGAAGGGCTATGACACTGGGTATACAGAGGAGACTGGCATGGGAAGGGGTTTGACACTGGTGGATACAGGGGAGACTGGCATGGGATGAGGTATGACACTTGGGATACAGGGGAGACTGGCATGGGAAGGGCTATGACACTGGGGATACAGAGGAGACTGGCATGGGAATGGCTATGACATAAGGGATACAGGAGAGACTGGCATGGGATGAGGTATGACACTGGTGGATACAGGGGAGACTGGCATGGGAAGGGCTATGACACTGGGGATACAGCAGAGACTGGCATGGGAAGGGGTGTGACACTGGGGATACAGGGGAGACTGGCATGGGATGAGGTATGACACTGGTGGATACAGGGGAGACTGGCATGGGAAGGGCTATGACACTGGGGATACAGCAGAGACTGGCATGGTAAGGGGTATGATACTGGGGATACAGGGGAGACTGGCATGGGAAGGGGTATGACATTAGGGATACAGGAGAGACTGGCATGGGATGAGGTATGACACTGGGGATACAGCAGAGACTGGCATGGGAAGGGCTGTGACATTAGGGATACAGGAGAGACTGGCATGGGATGAGGTATGACACTGGGTGACAAGGGGAGACAGGCATAGGAAGTGGTATGACACGGGATACTGGCATGGGAAGGGTTATAACAGCGGGGAAACAGGTGAGACTGGTATAGGGGATGCAGGGGAGACTGACATAGGATGTGGTATGACACTGGCGATACAGGGTATGGGATGGGGTATAGTTGAGGTAGGCATGTATAATAGTGGTATCACACTGGGGCATAAATGAGACAGACCATATGTGGTGGTATCACTGAGGTGCAGAGGAAGTTGAGGTGATTGCACTATAGAAGCTGAGCAGGGTTTAAAAATCTGTTTTCACATTTTTCATGCTTTTTTTTTCTCCACTCTAGTTTCCTGAGTTTGATGAACTTTACTGCAAGTACTGCTTTGTTTATGGGCATGACTGGGCACCAACCACTGTAAGTTTCTCTTCTGTTTAGGAATTAGGTTTGTTGTGTGTGACTCATACTCATGAAATGTACCATTGACTGCGAACAAATCTAAAAATTATCGTTCAACGTCAGTTTTGTCAATCGGTAAAACTTTTTTTTCTAATTGATTGTAATGGACAGATTGGTTTCTTGATGGTGTCAATCAATATATTATGACATTTTGTTTCCGATCGCTCAAACGGTTCTTCGCTAAAATTTGTTAGGGGCCTACCTTGAGGCTGGGTTCACATATGACATAACATGAAAGGCTGCGTTTTATGTCATGTTTTGTGTAAATGTTGAGTGCGTTTTTTGTGCGTTTTAACTGTGTTTTTGGTGCGTTTGTGATGCGTTTTTCGTGCATTTTGTATGCGTTTTCCATGGGTTTTTATATTTCCATTTATGCAAATCACTAGGAAGACAACAGGAAGCGGAAATACAGTACACAAAAAATATTTTTTTTAGGAAAAACACATATAAAAACCCATGAAAAATGCATATCATTGTGTTCCCATTGTCTTTCATTATGTGCATTTTTCATGCGTCTATCAAGCGTTTGTTCCTGTGGCCCATAGACTTCCATTAGCGGCAAAAAACGCAGCGTTCTACGCAACGCTAGCATTTCTGCTATGGGTCTCAGAGAGGATCCCGCTGACTCCTGGGTCGCAGATGCTATTGTTATTGCTCTGCACCTGATCAAACTGGTCACATAGCCCCATGAATTGCTACACACAAGACAATCTAATTCCTATAAGCCTACATCCTCGTCAACCCCCAACCACCTCTCGGTGGGAGTCCCCCAAGGCTCTGTCCTTGGCCCCCTACTGTTCACCCTATACACATCCTCCATTGCCAAGGTGATCTCCTCCATGGGTTTTAACTATCATCTGTATGCAGATGACACCCAGATCTACCTCCACACCCCTGACATATCCACCACTACCATGGACAAGGTCTCCTCCTGCCTATCAGTCATCTCCTCCTGGATGTCCGCTAGGTTCCTGAAACTAAATCTAGACAAACTGGAATTTATGATCTTCCCACCCCGACCATCCATGAACCTCCCAGATGTGCATGTCACTGTTAACCACACTACCATTCGCCCTACCTCTCAAGCCCGCTGTCTGGGTGTCACCCTTGACTCCGCACTCTCCTTCACTCCCCACATCCAAAACCTCACAAAGTCCTGCAACTTCCACCTTCGTAACATCTGTAAGATTCACCCTTTCCTGACCTCTGCTACCACCAAACTCATCCATGCCCTCATAACTTCCCGCCTTGACTACTGCAATGCCCTTCTGTCTGGTCTCCCTATAACCCGAACAGCTCCACTGCAGTCCATCATGAATGCGGCAGCCAGAATTATCCACTGCTCCCATCGCTCCACCACGGCGGATCCCCTCCTTGAATCCCTCCACTTGCTTCCTATTCAGTCCAGAATCAGATTCAAGATACTGTGTCTGACCTACAAATCTGTCCACAAAACCTGTCCAACCTACATTTCCGATCTTACTCAGAGGTACACACCTAGCCACTCACTCCGCTCTTCCAATGAACTTTGCCTAACCGCCCCCCGCATCACCCAGTCTTATGCACGCCTCCAGGACTTCTCAAGAGCTGCTCCAACACTATGGAACTCCCTACCTCCACCCATTAGGGCAGCCCCCTCCTTCAACATCTTCAAGAAGGCCCTCAAAACTCACCTTTTCACTCTGGCCTACCCTCACAAGTGCTCTAAACCCACAGCTGAACTCTGGTCCCCTACCCTGTCCTTACCTCTCACTCTAAATTGTAAGCCTTTGGTCCTCCTCCTTTTGTGTCCTACCTGTTCATGCACCTCCATTACTGTGAACCCATGCTATGCATCTGAGTGAACCTAACTTGCCTAATCTCTATGCTCTCCTCCAGTGACTAAGCATTACCTTGTACTCATGCTGTGCTGCATGATCTGGTCTTTCTTGTATTCAGGTATTGTCATTTTGCTGTATGTCACCCCTTAATATTGTCTGTAACCAAAACTAATGTCCAGCGCTGCATAATATGTTGGCGCTTTATAAATACAATAAATAAATAAATCACCCACGGGGCATTGGGTGATGTAAACAAACTTTATTTTATAATTTTTTTTTTTAAAACAAACACTCTATTTCCAGTACCCTTTGGTAGGGAGGGGAATCGTTTTGATATGCCCTGTGAATGTAAAAGCAAAATACATTTTCAGCTATAAATTTGCCACATCGCCAATATTCTATCAAGTTTTTCTTGTGTGCCCTAGCTTACAGGCCGGGATGCTTTCAGCATGCTTGGAATGTAAAAAGATCAATTTAGTATCAATGCATTTTTTCCTATTTATCTCCCTTGCTGCAGTAAGAAGTTTACATGTTATTTATTTTTATCTCTCTATTCATTGCCTCAGTATATTTCACTTCAGAAGCTACTTCATTTTTTTTTGTAAGAGTAACAATCAAGAACAGAAGAGAGCATTCTTTATTTTCATATGTTTTTATTTAAAAAAAATCAGTTCAGATAAGTTTTCTTGATTCAGCATTATACGGCAAAGTCCCCGTTATCTGGAACTCGGTCAACTGGAAGTCTCAACTAACCGGCAGGCCTGAGGGGATAACAGGGACTGTGTTTTGGGGTATTAGCAGGGATTAAAATACTAACCGAGCCTCCAGCACCATTTTTTAACCTTCCTGTAGCTCCTAGCAGTTTTCCGGCATCCGGTGACCCGCCGTGAGCCGTACAGGGACAGCAGATAGCCGTCGGGAGCTACAGGAAGGTTTAAAGACGTGGCTGGAGGCTCGGTAAGTATTAGGTACTTAACCTCCCTGGCGGTACACAGTTGCAGTGGCTGCGTCTGCGGATTTTTTAAAAATAAAAAATGTTTTTTATTTGTTAGCTAGCACTAGGCTAGCTAACTATGTGCCCCAAGTCCTTAGGCACCTCTCTGATCCCCCGATCGCCCCTGGCAATATTTACCCGTCTGCGATCCCACGAGAGACGCAGCTTCACCAATGAGCTTCACTCGTCGCTATGGCGACGATCGGACATGACGTCATGCGTAGTCCCGATCCTCCCCATAGCGAAGCCTGGAGCTGATTGGGAGGCTGCGCCATCGCGGGATCCCTGGGGGGTGCATATTACGGCGGCGATCGGAGAGGACCGGAGGACTTTGGGCGCATGGTTAGCTAGCGATGTGCTAGCTTAACAATATACAACACTTTTTATAAAAAAATCCTCCCGGGGCCATGTGATCCCCTGTGGCGGCTAGCCCGACCGTAGGTTAGCTAACCGTAGTTAGCTAACCGTAGGTCGGGCTTACCTCCAGGGAGGTTAAAGGAAACATGTATTGTCATTAAAAAAGAGTTTCAATTACCTGGGTCTTCTATCAGCCCCCTGCAGCTGTCCTGTGCCCATGTTGGTACTCGATGATCCTCCCGTCTTCCGCCGTGGCTAAGTTTTGTTTTCGCTCACCTACAAGTTGATGTCCTCTGTGGCCGCGCGCTTCCTCAGTCGGGCTCCCGTCGCCAGGAGCGTCCTACTAGGCGCAGTACAAGAAAAGCAGCGGGCGCCAAGGAACAGAAACTGAGCCACAGCGGGGGACTGGGGCATCGTAGAGGACTGACGCGGGCACAGGATAGCTGCAGGGGGCTGGTAGATGCCCCAGGTAAGTAAAACACTTTTTTATGACATTACCGGCAGGGCCGGCCTTAGGTTTCACAGCGCTCTGAGCGAAACCTGATTTTTTTTGTGCCCCCCCTTCATCCTTTTCCCACGTGCGCACACACACACACACAGCGCTGTGCAACAGGGGATCTCTGCTGGTGCAGAAACTGGGGACTTTGCTATGTAATATTCAGCTTAGACAGAGGCAGACAGATGCATTTAGGACTGAACTTGATGAGCATGTCTAATTTGATGTAATTTTTAACTTCCAGACGCTCAAGTTGCTACTTCTTGTACATTTTTTACTGTCTCTATTTCTTTATGGCGCAGGATATTGCCGAAATGACCTTTTCAGTGATATCCTATCATACTTCCTCTTGGTCTTCAGTTCTGACCCTGAATTTTCCCCATTTTAACGCCTAACGCTAACCTCCAACTCCGCTCCTAACCTTTACCTCTTCAAATTGTGTAATACCGCGCCACAAAGTTCATACAGTGATTACCAGTCCGTTTACAATCAACAGTTAATGGGATCGCTGCAGAAAAAATCCAGTCACTGGGCCATATAGTTCACTTGTACTGCTGCGCTCTCCAATCCTGTAATAAAAAACACACTCCACATAGGGCAGTATTGTTCAAGTTCTGTGCCCCCAATTAACACCAGTGTCTTGTGCTCCCCCGGTGTCATACACTTATCCCTCGTCCCCTCTCACTAGTTGCTCACCAGATTGATACCACCTCAGCTTTTCAGGTGGGTCTTAAGCATGTCACTATATTCACTTGTTCCTATAAAACGAAAAAAAGCTCCACATAGAGTAGTAAAGTTCAAATAAGGCTATTCAAGTGCTAGACACACTCCCATCGTGCACACCACCCGTTGACCGTGTTACTACACCAATTTGCATGCCACACTGCTCACCAGATGCAGCCCACCTCCATATACAGGTGGATATTGCACTTTTGACTCCAATCAATTCAGCGATCCTCAGTAGTTCAAACAAGCCACACCTTCACAAGCAGCTCCATGTTACTGTGTAGGCGTGGCTGTACTCGCACAGGTGCAGTAAGCTGAAGCCACACCTCCACAAGCAGCTCCATGCTACTTTGCAGGCGTGGCTGTACTCGCCCAGGTGCAGTAAGCTGAAGCCACACCTCCACAAGCAGCTCCATGCTAATGTACAGGCGTGGCTGTACTCGCCCAGGTGCAGTAAGCTGAAGCCACACCTCCACAAGCAGCTCCATGCTAATGTACAGGCGTGGCTGTACTCGCACAGGAGCAGTAAGCTGAAGCCACACCTCCACAAGCAGCTCCATGTTGTTGTGCAGGCGTGGCTGTACTCGCACATGCCTAGTAAGCTGAAGCCACTTCTCCACAAGCAACTCCATGTTACTGTGCAGGCGTGGCTGTACTCGCACAGGAGCAGTAAGCTAAAGCCACTCCTCCACAAGCAGCACCATGCTACTGTGCAGACGTGGCTGTACTCACTCAGGAGCAGTAAGCTGAAGCAACTCCTCCACAAGCAGCTCCATGCTACTGGGCAGGCGTGGCTGTATTCGCACAGGCGCAGTAAGCTGAAGCCACTCCTCTACAAGCAGCTCCATGTTGTTGTGCAGGCGGGGTTGTACTTGCACAGGCGCAGTAAGCTAAAGCCACACCTCCACAAGCAGCTCCATGCTACTGTGCAGGCGTGGCTCTACTCAGGTGCAGTAAGCTGAAGCCACTCCTCCACAAGCAGCTCCATGCTATTGTGCAGGCGTGGCTGTACTGGCACAGGAGCAGTAAGCTGAAGCCACACCACCACAAGCAGCTCCATTCTACTGTGCAGGGGTGGCTGTACTCGCACAGGAGCAGTAAGCTGAAGCCACACCTCCACAAGCAGCTCCATGCTACTGTGCAGGCGTGGCTGTACTCGCACAGGCGCAGTAAGCTGAAGCCACACCTCCACAAGCAGCTCCATGCTACTGTGCAGGCGTGGCTGTACTCGCACAGGCGCAGTAAGCTGAAGCCACTCTTCCACAAGCAGCTCCTTGATGCTGTGCAGCGGTAGAGAAGAGGACACAGTAAGCCTCTGTACTATTCTCTGTACATAGGTAAGTATCTTTGTCTCTCCCGGAGACTACAGATTTATTTTAAAGATTTATTTTTTTCCAGCCACAATTTAAGATCCCATGGGTCCTTCTTTAAAGAGAAACTTCAACCTAAAATTGAACTTTATCCCAATCAGTAGCTGATACCCCCTTTTACATGAGAAATATAATGCTTTTCACAAACAGACCATCAGGGGGCGCTGTATGACTGATTTTGTGCTGAAATCCCTCCCACAAGAAGCTCTGGGACCGCAGTACTCTGGGCAAACTGCCACAATGTAACAATGTTCACAGACAGGAAATTGCTGTTTACAAACTCTTAACCCTAACCTATAAAACTCTCCACAATCTCTCTCCCCTGTACATCTCCTCTCTAGTCTCCAGATACAAACCCAACCGCAATCTCAGATCTGCACACAAGCTTCTTCTATCCTCTTCTTTTACAATTACCTCCTCACATTCACGTGTACAAGACTTCTCACGTGCCTCACCCCTCCTCTGGAATGCCCTTCCACAACACATCCGCCACTCTCCCACCTTTGAAATCTTTATTTGATATTGCTTCATTTTTACAATAATTATGTATAAATGATTTAGTCAGTGTTTGCTCGTAAAATCTTTCCTCTCCCCGATTTACATTCTGACATGTATTACATGGTGACATTTTTACCGTGGGCAGGTTATGTAGCTGCTGCTAGCTGTTTTGGCTGTTAGAGACAGCTGTAAACAGCTAATTCCTGTCTGTGAACCTTGTTACATTGTAACAAACTGCCAAAAGTACCGCGGTCCCAAAGCTTCTTGTGGGAGGGGTTTCAACACAAAATCAGTCATACAGCGCCCCCTGATGGTCTGTTTGTGAAAAGCAATATATTTCTCATGTAAAAAGGGGTATCAGCTACTGATTGGGATAAAGTTCAATTCTTGGTTGGAGTTTCTCTTTAAAGCAACAGGGTCAGCCATACTATCCCAGGAGCAAAACACACATATATATAAAAAGATAAATACTTGCTCTACTTACATAACATATATATTATGCTGTCCACATTTTGATTTCAGTAAATTGTATATAGTAAGTAAAGAGAAAACTGTTCCAGGTATTTTCCCTCTTTACTGCCTCTGAAGACAATTCTGATGTAATTTCCTCCCGTACTCTTTTTCTTCTCCTAGAAACTGCACTGTCATATTGAGGGGTTAGGTGTATTTCCCTTCTCAGCCTCCTGTCACACTGAACTGCCCTCAGCTAATCAGTGAGGAGTAGGAAAGTGGGAGGGAAGATAACAAGCTTCCCTCTCCTCTTCAATTCACCAGAATCGAGCCAGGCTGACTGATAGGATTCATTGCAGCAGAAACATTTATGATTATATTGGAATGCAGGCTGCATGTAGACTACATAATAAGCACTAAGCAGTGGGTAAATGGAATTTGATTTTGTGGCTGACAATCCCACTTTAATCTTTCCTGGTCCAACGCAGTACGAATCTACGTCCAGCAGGTGGTGCTGCGGCCGTGACTGGACGTAGACTCTACGTTGCATTCATCGCGCGTCCCTGACGCTGTCGCCGCTCAGTCCCTGCCGCAATTCGCTCGCCCCGCTGTCTCTATGACAGCAGAGCTCTGTGAGCAGGTCAGGAGCCGTTTTCATTGGCTCCTGGCCCTGTCATCACTGTAAGCCAATCCCATTGGCTTACATTGATTGACAGGGTCAGGAGCCAATGAAAGCTGCTTCTGACTGGCGCACAGCGCTCTGCTGTCATAGAGACGCCAGGGAGAGGAGCCTGCGGCAGGGACAGAGCGGCGGATTTTTACGGCAATTCATTGTGAAGCGGCGTTTTACTGTACCAGCAGCCTCTGGTCCTTAAGGGGGCAGAGGCTGCTGGTACTGAAGTGGTTAAGCAAGGCACAGTATTAGCTGAGAGCGTTCTTTATTAAAACAGGCTCTATTACCTCCTTAGCAGTGTGAAATCTCTTATTGGATTAGCAAGAAGCTCCTATCCAGGATGAGATGCTTCTAGCTGGGTAAGGCCGGTCGGGTTCGATAGATAGATAGATAGATAGATAGATAGATAGATAGATCTATATATCTGCTTCTCACAGATTAGCTGAGGGCAGTGCAGTGTGACAGGAGGCTGAGAAGGGAAATACACCTCACCCCTCCGCAGAAGCTGCTGAAATACGATCAATGCTGTGCTCACTTGTGTTTACAAAGCAAGCTAAATATGATAGTGCAGTTTCTAGGAGAAGAAAGAGTACGGGAGGAATATACATATGCGTATACAGTTATATATATAAACAGTATATAAGCATTTATCCCTTCTCAATCCTCCGCACATTCAAAGCACCAGCGCCTCTTTAGAAACAGGAATAGATAAATGGGAAAAGTAATCTGTAACGTAGGCCCAGTGCACACTGAGCGGTTTTAGCAGCGACCCGCCAACCGCTTCCGCCAGTGAAAACGCTTGGCTAATGTATTTCAATGGGATGGTGCACACCCCTCCTGCTGCACGCTTGCGGTTTGCAGAAGCGTTTCTGCCTCTATGTAAAGTATAGGAAAAACGCAAACCGCTCTGGAAAACGCTAGATCAGAGCAGTTTTCCAGGCGTTTTTGTTACAGAAGCTGTTCAGTAACAGCTTTTACTGTAACAATATTTGTAATCTGCTACACAAAAGCACTCCAAAAACGCTAGGCATGTTTAGAAAACGTCGGTACTTATCCGTTAGCCGGGCGCATCCGGCAGGTGGCGCTAATTACTATTCCCCCTCCAGGCCGACATGGATAGTAGGGAAAGATGTAACTCTGGTGGAGTTTTGTCGCCACCTAGAGGATGCGCCCGGCTAACGGATAAGTACCAAAACGTCTCTAAACATGCCTACAATCGCTCTGAAATCTGCTCCAAAAACCACTAGCGTTTTGAGGGTCTGCTAGTGGTTTTGGTGTGCACTGGGTCGTAGTGAACATTTTCCCAAGAGATGCGCCAAAAGGATTATGTCAATAAAAGACAGCCAGCCCCGAGATAGTCATTAGCATTACTGGCTTTCACAAGAGATTTACTCTAAATACATTCCTCTCTCCTATTTGTTTATTTCATGTGAATTTTACTAATATCTAAATCTCATCCTGCAGACACAATGTTTGGCCTGTCCTAAGCAGGAGAGGGGGGTATATTGCTCTGTGACAGAAAGGGACGCAGTGTTTCTCAAACCTGTCCTTATGACTCCCCAATGATGCATGTTTTCCAGGCATCCTCACCACAGGTGGGGTAATTAGTGTCTCAGCTACATGAAATCCACCTAGCTGAGACACTAATTACCCCACCTGTGCATAGGTGAGGTTTCCTGCAAAACATGCACTGTTGGGGGGTAACGAGGACAGGTTTGCGAAACACTGGACTATGGAATACACAGCACTCGCTGGGACTGATCAACAGGAGCTAACATGGAAGAGTTACCCAGTTCAGCTGTTAAACGAAACAAGGTCTCTCATTGGTGGCTAACAACTGCTGGAATCTTACATGGGCACTGCGCCAAAGGGAAATCTATGTGTTCTGAGCCAGCACAATTGGCTTATTAATTCTGTTGTTGAGGTAGGGCAGGACAATCAGGACATCTGCACTGTTTTAAAATAAATATGTCATCCTTTATATCACTGTCACCGTTCTAAATCATGTCCGTGTCGCTGCACCCGCTCGCTGTCACACATGTCATTGGCTCCTGACCCATGATTGCTGTGAGCCAATCGCAGCAATCACAGGGCTCGGACAGCTCTGGTCTTAAAGCAGCCAGAGCCGTCCAGTCTGCAAGAGGTTAAAAGGAAATAAATATGGCAGCCACCGTATGACTCTCACACTTCAAGTGTACCTTAAAGGGAAGGAGCGAGGTAAAAAAAAAAAATCTACTTACCTGGGGCTTCCTCCAGCCCCTGGTAGCCTATGTGTCCCTCGCCGCAGCTCTGCTTCCAGCCGGTGGCCCGAGGTCCTCTACGTTGCAGATGCCACCCTCGCCAAGTCGTCATCTTCTCTGGAGCGTTCAGAATGCTCCAAGCCACGTGAGCTCGAGCGGCGCGGGCTCCCAACGGCACAGAAGATGCCTGCAACAGATCTACTTACAGAGGGGACTCTGGGGCACCGGCTGGAAGCGGAGCTGTGGCGAGGGACACATAGGCTGCCAGGGGCTGGAGGAATCCCCAAGTAAGTAGATCTTATATTTTTTTTATATCGCACCTTCCCTTGAAGAATGAAAATAAGGGTGAGGAAAGATTTTACAGTGGACAAATACTTACTAAATGGTTTTTAAAGTAATTTTGTAAAAAAAATATAACCTATTTTATTTATTAACCACTTGACGACCAGGGGATTTCTGTCTGATCTGTGCTGCGTGGGCTCTCCAGCCCGCAGCACAGATCAGGATTATGCCAGGGCGATCAGACTTACCCCCTTTTTTCCCCACTAGGGGGATGTCCTGCTGGGGGGGTCTGATCACCGCCGGCTTGACGGATATCCGTCCTGCGCATTGTAGGATAGGCTTCAGCCTATCATATGCCGGCGATCCCCGGCCAATCAGAGGCCGGGGATCGCCGATCTGCCTTACGGCGCTGCTGCACAGCAGCGCCGTATGATGTAAACAGCGGGGATTTCTTCCCCGCGTGTTTACATTTTGCCGGCGAGCCGCGATCGGCGGCTCTCTGGCTGTTCACGGAGACACCCTCCGTGAATGGACATGGAAAGGCCGCTCGAACCATGGAAACCCGCAGACGACCAGTTTACGCCAATCGGCGTTAGCTGGTCATCAAGAGGTTAAGGTATTTTCAGTAAACTTCCTCTTTGACTCCCTCCCTGAGGCAGTGGAGATTTGTTTGGTAGGAAAGTTCATTTTAATCACCACTGATGCGTACCGAATGTCCATGAACATGCATGTTTGTATTTCAACCACTAGATGTCACTAAAGTACCATTTTCTTTTCGTTTAAAGTGTACCAGAGGTGAAAAATATATACATTAAAAACATACTTTTCTAAGAAGAGGGAAGTCTCTGGATCCTCCAGAAGAAGCTTTCCACATACTCCTGGCCCAATCCGTTGGCGCGCATGAACCCTGGAACATTTCTGACGAGAGCTTCTCAGATATGTTACGTGGCCCCACTCCTCTTCATGCATAAGCACGGTACACTGCACTTACACGAGTCCAGCCGAGCCTACACAGTAAGGCCCCTTTTACACTTAATCTGTTAGTGTGCGTTAGTACGCGTCGGTATGCGGTAGTACGCGTTTTTTCCATAGCAGTGCATTGTGACAAAGATTTCAGTTAAAACGCGTTAAGTGTGAAAGGTGCCATAGGAAAACATGGGCATTACTTTGAAAATCAGTTTTCTTTCGGTTTTAACTGAGAGCAACTGATTAAGTGTAAAGGGGCCCTAAGCTGGAGCCGCTCGTCCGGCAGGCGTAGCCACACCTGCCCCAGGGCAGCACAACTGCGCTCGTGCATGAAGAGGCACGTGGTCGCAATTTACAAGAGGGTCCCGGGCAGCCGCAATGGAGTGCAGGAGCAGTTTGACTTTAGACTCCATAGCAATCTATTTATTGCTGTTTGTTTTATTTGTTATGGTGCATAAACACATTTTGAAATGTAAATGTCTTTTTTAGGGGGTGGAAGAAGGAATATCTCAGATTGCTTCTAAGAATAGACATCTGCAGCAGAACATTGTGTGGAACTTTCCCATTGAAATAACCTTCAAAAGCACTAACCCATATGGATGTAAGTATGGTACATTTGTATTATGCTCAGTGTAATTTGCCTCCTTAAAGGATACCAGAGCCCAAATTAATATGAGAAATGAGGGGGCATGCATGATGAGCTGTCCTGATGCTCATCCCTCCCCCTGTTCTCCAATCTGCCCCTCCGATCCTCCTAAATGCCCTCCGGCACCCTCTTCCTGGTTAGCAGCGTATCACTGCACCTGTGCTGCTCCCAGACGCAATAGTACACTGTAGGACGAGTGCAGCCGTCCCAGCGCAGGTGCAGTGATACCCTGCCGACCAGAAAGAGGGTGCCGGAGGGCATTTAGGAGGATTGGAGGGGCAGAATGGAGAACGGGGGGAGCGGTGAGCATCAGGACAGCTCACCATACATGCCTGCTTACCCCCGTTTCTCATTAATTTGGTCTCTGGTATCCCGTAAAACAGAACGTATTTGCAATAGTTCTTTAAGTGAGCAACTCTGGTTTCCCATGATGCATCACTTCTGAGTAGTGATGGTCCAGTTGTCAGTTTTTTCGCTCTTCGCAAAACTGACAGTGAACGGCTCCTATTTTATATATAAGAGCTGTTCACACAGTCAGTCTGCAACGTATCTGTGGGATCCATTGCGGTAAGTGGACCGCACGTCTCTGCAGTCCACGGTAATCCCGGGCTAGGCGAATGCATTCCCCATATAGCCTATGGAGGCACGTATCTAGCCCTGGCTACAGCCTGACCACAGTGGACCATCGGAGCGGACACTACACTATCAGCTCCCGCTGGCCGCGTGTGGTCTGGGGGCAAATGTGAACCAAGCCTTAGTTTAAAGGAGTTATCAGGCAATAGTAAGTAAAATAAGGGCTACTTACCCGGGGCTTCACCCAGCCCCAAGCTCCCAGCATGTCCCTCGGCGCAGCTCTGTGGTGAGCCGTTCGCCGCCGCTGCCTCTCGGTCCCCAGCAATGACATCAGGCCGACCTGGAGGTCGGCCTGTACTGCGCTATACTCACTGCAGAGCTGCGGTTTACTGCCGATGTTTACTGCCGATCTGCTTACCTGGGGCTTTCTCCAGCCCCTAGAAGCCTCAGTAACCCTCGCTGCAGCTCTGCTCTCAGCCACTCTTCTGGGACCCCCTTTGTGCAAGTGCCACTTGCAGGTTGGGCTTCTGTGGCCAGGAACATTCTGCGTAGCGAACGCATGTGCAAAAGCTGCCGAGCCTGCTGGGTCCGCATTCCCTCTGGAGTGGACCCCAGAAGAGTGGCTGAGAGTGGAGCTGTGGTGAGGGACACAGGGTTGTAGGGGCTGGAGGAAGCCCCAGGTAAGTAGATCTGCAGTAATGTATTTCGGCTCTTGTATATCTTGTAAGGAGAAGTGAGTCTTATCTGGGGCTTTACACTTCAGAAACGTTTATCTACACTCAACACATTTTATGGTTCAGATACCGCTTCATCAGGCAAGAGTTTAAACATAGTGGCCTAGTAGCATGGGAAAGCTCTGAAGGGTCCAGAGGCTTCCCTCTTTTTAAAGTGTAACTGTTGGGCATAAAATAAAAAATCAATTCTTTATTTTTATCTGGTAAACATGTAATACCAGGCAATCCAAAAGTTAAAACCACTATTACTTTTCTTATTGATAAATGATCATTCCTCAGTTTACCTGTCTCTTATTTGGTACACAGAAAATTTGGTACACAAAAAGGAAGTTGCAGGGCATGCTGAGTTGTCCTTTTTTGCTTCTCTACTTCCCCTCAGACTTAACTAATGCAGCCTGATTGGCTGACTCCTCTTTCCCTCCTGTTTTCCCCTCCCACACCTCTGTTCCTCTCTGATTGGCCAATATTTCTCATGCTGAGGCAATGCACTTTCTATAGTGAAGGGCGGACTATGCATACCAAATCAGGCAGAGGAGAGTAAGGGAGGAAGTTACATCAGGATTGGCTTCAGAATAGCTACACTTAAAAGGGAAAAGCTAAGGAAGGATTTTCTCTTTTTTTTTTTCTTTTACTGTAGAAAAATCACTAAAATCAAAACGTGGACATTGCAATACATGTTTTATGTAAGTAGAGCAAGTATTTATCTACTTATATATGTGTTTTTTCTGAGATAGTATGGCTGACAGCTCCTCTTTAAAGCAGATCTCTAGACTAACTTAAAAATCCTGCAGCCTCCCTGTAAAAGAAAGTTATAGTTACCTGCGCTGTCTTGTCCCGCAAAGCCGTCCTGAAGACTGCGTATCACCCGACTTCCGGTGTCTGGCCCTGCCTCCCCTCTCCCCGGAGAAAAACGCCCAGCTACTGGGTGGAATGATGTTTAATGCTTGGTTACAGTTCCTCTTTAAACACTGAATTAAAATCCCCAAATTATATCAGTAAGCCTTTCAAGCTGAACAGCAACAGAAATGTGCAAATACCGTACTTGAAATTAGCCTGAATTGGAGGCGTAAACCCGGCATTCGCAGCAGATTCCCCACCCAGTACGACTTTTACAGCGACATCCCACCTGCCAGCATCCTTAATCCAAGCTTTCTCTGAGAGTTTATTACTAATCAATATAAGTAGTAAAATAAACCATTCAGAATCTTTTATCCTAATATTCTGAGGACTGCTCAGAGGCAGAATGGGTCCCTTGGAGTAGAGTAATGTCAGCATGTAACCTCTTATGCTGGTGAAAAACCTTTTTACGCCTAATTGGGTCATTAAACTCTTTTACAGTGTGGGAAATAATTGAGTACAACATATCTGCGTGGCTCCGGGATGGAAAAGTGAGCAAGTGACACTAGATTGTGAAGCCGTAGATGCTGACGCAGCAAGCCTACCCACTTTAGCCTGAAAAAGACAACCACACTACAGCCATACATCCATTCTCAGAATGCATTTAGCTGTAACCTCAATAAACACAAACTTTAACCTTTTTCCGTGGACCATACTTCCTAGCTAGAGCGGGATCATCCACAAGGCAAACCTAGGCTGTTGCCTAGGGCCTGGAGAGTGTCTAGAGGCCTGGTGGATGCAAGCCCCCACCAAATCTTACTAAAAAATACCCAGGTGACCATCAGGGGTAGGCAAAAACTGCTATCTTGTCTAGTGCCCGATTTTATCTTTAAAGAGACTCCGTAACAAAAATTTCATTCGGTTTTCTTCCATCCTACAAGTTCCAAAAGCTATTCTAATGTGTTCTGGCTTACTGCAGCACGTTCTACTATCACCATCTCTGTAATAAATCAACTTATCTCTCTCTTGTCAGACTTGTCAGTCTGTGTCTGGAAGGCTGCCAAGTTCTTCAGTGTTGTGGTTCTGTGATGCATCTCCCCCCTCCAGGCCCCTCTCTGCACACTGCCTGTGTTTTATTTAGATTAGTGCAGCTTCTCTCTGCTCTATTATCTTTTACAAGCTGGATAAATCCTCCTCTGAGCTGGCTAGGCTTTCACATACTGAGGAATTACATACAGGCACAGCTGTCTGCACTCTGCAGGAAGAAACAGCCTGACACTTCAGTGGAAGATAGCTGCAGGGGGAAAGAAACACACAAATGATCTCTTGAGATTCAAAAGGAAGGCTGTATACAGCCTGCTTGTGTATGGATGTATTTTCTATGTGTGGACATACTGTACATCAACCTACTTCCTGTTTTGGTGGCCATGTTGTTTGTTTATAAACAAACTTTTTAAAACTGTTTTTAACCACTTTTAATGCGGCGGGGAGCAGCGAAATTGTGACAGAGGGTAATAGGAGATGTCCCCTAACGCACTGGTATGTTTACTTTTGTGCGATTTTAACAATACAGATTCTCTTTAAATAGGAACTCCTGTTGTGTGTGTGTGTATATATATATATATATATATATATATATATATATATATATATATATATATATATATATATATATTTACATAAATAGTTGCCTTAGGGACTGAACTTTTTTAATAGGTATGTGAAGAGGGTATATAACTGTGATTTATTTTTTTTTAATTTGCTGACTTATAATTAGTGATGGACGCAAAACTGAAAAAAATGCACCTTTATTTCCAAATAAAATATTGGCGTCATATGTTGTACTAGGGAAATTTCTTAAACGTTGCAATAACCGGGACAAATGGGCAAATAAAATGTGTGGATTATATCCACAGTAGAATGTTTTATTTTAACACTATAATGGCCGAAAACTGAGAAATAATGAATTTTTTCCATTTTTCCATGTGTATAGAATTAAATAATTCTTAGCATAATGTACCTCCCAAAGAAAGCCTAATTGTTGGCGAAAAAAACAAGATATAGATCAAGTTGTTGTGATTAGTTGTAATTAAGTTATTGGCGAAAGAATGGGAGGAGTGCTGACAGGTGAAAATTGCTCTGATCCTAAAGGGGTAAAAAGCCTTCAGTGGTCAAGTGGTTAAAGGCGTGCGTGCGTGCGTGCGTGCGTGCGTGCGTGCGTGCGTGTGTGTGTGTGTGTGTGTGTGTGTGTAATAAAAACAGTCACCTGGGGCTTCTACCGGCCCCCTGCAGCTGTAATGTCCCATGCCGTCCTCCAACGATCCGCCGTTTCCCGCCACCGGCCCCGGTCTACCGCGGCATCTCGTGCCACTGCGCAGACGTGGCCGCGCGCGTCATCGGAAGCTTACTGCGCAGTACAAGAAAACTTTGACCTGCGCAGTAAGCTCTCAATGATGCGAGGGAGATCGCGCATTATTTGTTTTGTTAGACGAATAATTGCCCAGTGCCGGGAACGGTTGATCGGAGGAGGATGGCGCTGGACATGACAGCTACAGGGGGCTGATAGAAGCCCCAAGTAAGTGTCAGCTTTTATTCCCCCCCCCCAGAGAACCCCTTTAATCCTTTTCGCTTGTGCGAGTGCGGGACCAGTCGCGATCGCACTCCTGTCGCCTGGAAGCCCCAGGTAAGTAGATCTCATGTTCTTTTAATGCCCTAATGTTTCCTTTAATAATTCTTTTTCCTATTTAAGGTTATTAAAAATCATCTTTCCATTTCAAATTGCAGCCAGCTAAGATTTTCCTAAATTTGACCATGAGCTCAAATGACTCTTCCTTATAACCTTTTCAACAGTACCCAGTTTACTCTGCTAGAAGCGCAGTTGTTAAATATGTTTGCCTTCTTAAAGGGAACCTGAGACAAGTGGTGTACAGTATGCGTATGTAAGCTAGGGAACTGCACTCGTAACATATCATTCACCTGATGATCCACTAGGTGGAGCCCCTTGGTTAGTTTCCAGAACTCCAAGCAATTGATTTTGTATGGTCATTATAGAAATTGCTATCTACGTGCATAATGGTTGAGCTTCAAATTATATTCAAGAAATGTCAACTTTATTAACCAGCTCAGCTCTTGAATGCTCTGATTTACAGTTTAGAGAGGAATGGAGAAACATGTGTAATCTGTCAGTGCTGGGTTAGATTATTTTAAAGTGGACCTGAAATCCTCTCAGCTCTAAAGATAAGCAACAGCATAATAACCTTTAAAGAAAAACATTTGTTACAGCTGATACAAATCCTGCAGTACGTCTACTTCCTGCTTTCATGGAAGCAGACATAGGGTTAACATCCCATGTTTGCAAATTAGCTGCTCTACTGAGGCAGTGAGCTGACACAGCTGAGAGATCAAATTACAGTTGTGATTAATCTCAGATGAGGGGGAACTAGACAGGCTGAACTCTCTAAATACATACAGGGTGTATTTCTCTATTTTCCTTCTGTGCTGTGCTAGAGTTCAGGTCCACTTTAAAGGACAACTGTAACGAGAGGGATATGGAGGCTGCCATATTTATTTCCTTTTAAACAATACCAGTTACCTGGCTGTCCTGCGTATCCCCTGCCTATAATACTTTTAGCCATAGATCATGAACAACTATGCAACAAATGAGGTGTTTCTGATAGTATTGTCAGATGTGACAAGATGCATGCTTGTTTCTGGGTGTGATTCGGACACTACTGCAGCCAAAAAGACCAGCAGGACTTCCAGGCAGCTGGTGTTGTTTAAATATATTTGCTGAATTTAGGAGCACCCAGGATGAAGTTGGCTCTCAGCTTTTTTTTGCCACCTATAGGGGCACTATAGAGAAAATTAGGCTACTGGCACAACCCTGGTAGTATGTACCTAATATTACGAGCATTTATTTTTTTTAAATGTGTGCTTGAAAAGTTATAGAGAGCATATGCAATGATCCTGCCTGTCCTTCTCTGATGACTCGGGCTGTGCCATCATAGCTCTTCTATCCTCTCTTCCTGCTAAGCTGTACGGGACATTAGAGTGTTGTGGAAGATCGTAACGAAAGAAATTAGCAAGATAAATGACTTGTTTACCGGGCTCGGCTCCTTCTGCTTCCAGTGCTACGATCTTCCACAGCACTCGCTGAACAGCCTGCATCTCACGTACAGCAGGGAGAGAGCAAAAAAGAAATAGCTGTTACACCACAGCCTGAGTCAGCAGAGAGGGTAGCACACGTCGCATAGCTTGGAATACGACAGGCAGGGTCTCTAAATATGCTCCCTAACCTTTTAAGTCACATTAAAAAAACGCTTAGTAACGTGCACGCCTAATATTGGGTACATGCTACCAGGGTTATCCTAGTAGCCTGATTTTCGCTACAGTGCACCTTTAACAGGCTGGGTTTACACTGGCAGCTGATAACAACTTATACTTATAACCAATCAGTTGTCCTGTGCTTTCCCTTTCCCTTGCTGTGCGTTTTCATCCACTTTCCTATGTACTTGGTCCACAACGCACACAAGAATGCTGCAGGCAGTGCGTGGTGAAAAGGCTTTCAGTTACAACGCATTGATCATTTTAGACCAATAGGGGAACAGGGAAAATTCATTCACATGCACTCCGCATCAGTTGTCTGTAGCATTACAGGTGACAACAACCAGCCCTCAGTCACCCATTCTGGCACACACAGCCTTACAGCGCTGCTCACACCTGCATGCTCATACAGGCACTTCTCTCCAGAGCCTCAGCTCACCCTGACCATGGTGCCTGCCCCGGTACAGCTGTAAGCTGACGTGCACGAGCGTCTCTGTGCTGCTGCGCAGGCACGGCCGTTCTCACGTGGGTACAGCACAGCCGCACTCATGCATGAAGAGGAGCACATTCAAGATCTTCAGGAGGGTCCCAGGCAGCAGCAGTGGTCGGGAGGAGAACGCTGGAAGCCTCTAGAGGATCCAGGGGCTCTCCTTTTCTTAGGTAAGTATCTATTTTTTGACTTCAGGGTTGCCTTGGGTTCACTCGGGTTCTCATTCTTGCAGAGGTTCCCATTTTTTTACATTTTCTGCTAGGACACGTTTCCTGTGATGTATCACACAAAGGCCTCAATTCACTAAGCTTATCTCCTGTCTTTAATAACTCTTCTAGAGTTGTTACCATGGTGATAAGGCATGTAGTATTCAGGAAACATTTTACCTCAGGCAAACCTAAAGTTAACTCTTCTGTCTTTAAAGAGAACCCGAGGTGTGTTTAAAGAATGTTATCTGCATACAGAGGCTGGATCTGCCTATACAGCCCAGCCTCTGTTGCTATCCCAAACCCCCCTAAGGTCCCCCTGCACTCTGCAATCCCTCATAAATCACAGCCGTGCTGTGAGGCTGTGTTTACATCTGTAGTGTCAGTCTCAGCTGCTCCCCCGCCTCCTGCATAGCTCCGGTCCCTGCCCCTGTCCCTTCCCTCCAATCAGCAGGGAGGGAAGGGATGCAGGCGGGGACTGGAGTTCTGCAGGAGGCGGGGAGAGCAGCAGACTGACACTATAGAGATAAACACAGCCAGCTCTGACAAGCTGTTTGTCAGCAGCGTGGCTGTGATTTATGAGGGATTGCAGAGTGCAGGGGGACCTTAGGGGGGTTTGGGATAGCAACCGAGGCTGGGCTGTATAGGCAGATCCAGCCTCTGTATGCAGATAATATTCTTCAAACCCACCTCGGGTTCTCTTTAAGTTAACTCTTCAATCCTTAAAATAACTCCTAAAGACAGGCTGTTTATTAACTGCATGTGAAAATAACTACAGAGGAGGTAAAATAACTACAGAGCAGGTTACTTAACTACAGAGGAGGTAACTTAAGGAATGAAGAGATTAGATAACTCTCTCTTATGTGGAGGTAAGTTTTCTCTTGCCTTATTATCTCCAGCATGATCTTAGTGAATTGAGGCCATTGTATCTTAGCAAGACTGGACAAGTGCCAGCATTTTTATTCTCGTCACTGCTCAGTCCCCCCGCCCCCCTTTTAATCACCTCCCTCCCTCCCATGTCCTGCCGGCACACTTGTATGATGGCGAGGAGAGGGTGAGCGCATACCACAACAGGCTGCATCTGAAATGACCAACAGCTCACATGTGCAGCACCTCTAATAAGCTATCTGCACACTTTGCATTCAAATCAGAATCAAATCATATGCATAACTACAATTACCATGCACACAGGAAACTCAGGAATACGGGCTGGTACTACCAGGTTAGCTGCTCCCAGCGCGTATTCCCGAGTTTCCTGTTTGCATGGTAAGTAATAGTAGTTATACATATGATTTGCATCTGATTTAAATGCAAAGTGTGCAGATAGCTTATTAGAGGTGCTGCACATGTGAGCTGTTGGTCATTTCAGATGCAGCCTGTTGTGGTATGCGCTGGCCCTCTCCTCGCTGTCCATTAAAATGTAAGTTACACATTTTTGCTTAGCTGCTCCCAAGGTTATACAGATATGATTTTTAACTTAGGTTAGGCCACTTGCCCGGAGGTTTACCTCACCGTGGTGCAAGTGTCCAGTATATTATACTTTGCATGCAAACTATAGTGGAAGCTAAAGTTCCTCCATAGTATAATAAATGTAGCATTTGTTTGGACGAAGGACATGCATTTTCAGCCTAATAGAGGTGGTGCGTGCCTGAGCGATTAACCAGTCAATTGCAGCATGTTTTTAGGGATGCGCAACCCCCCTCCCCTTTTCTTAATAATTACACTTGTATGTTGATTGCTTGCCCCACAACACAACGGACGGTAAAATGTTTAGCATCTCATTGATAATAAACGCACATGGAAAGGCAATAATAATTCACCGAGCAGTACTTGCCATTACTCTGATCTGCAGAGCACAGCCAGTCAGAGTTTTCGTTAAACACTTTTAAATGGCCAACGTGTTTTGTGGAGTTTTACCATCTTCCTCGGGTCAATCAGACAACAACAATCAGACAACTTGCAACGTTGCTAATAAGCATGAGATCCTAAGCCTCAATTGAGGTGCTCACGCCTTGCTAGCAAAGTTGCAAGGCACTGTTGTTTGAATAATCTGAGGAAGTGGGTAAACCCCTGCAAAACCCGTTGACCATTTTAAAGTGCTTGCATAAAACTTTTTCCAACACTGCCTATCTTTTTCTAAACTGCTTGTAAGTATTTTCTTTGTAAAGGTCGCCTCTAACTTGTGGTTTTCAAGGGCAATTGATCATTTTGAGAAATAGTCATCAGTAATAGAAAGCTTTGGGAAACTCTACAAACTTACAGATGTTATGGTTTTTTAGTATTACTTTCATACTATAGCAGAAGGGAATTGTAATCCCAGTGAGGTGATATGGGAAGGATCTATATCACGGAGTGCTAGAAAGCTCACTGCTAGTAAACTGCCTTCTCCTGTGTACATTTCTGGATGAATAACCTTGTCAGCTGGTAGCGAAGGCCTCATCATGGTCTCCCTACAGGCAGAGATGTAAAGAACATACATCATGGAAAGCAGAACTTCTGTGCTTGTTTTACGCCTTCCCTTGCGATCCCACCGCGTCTTACTGATTAATTATAATATGTCTTGCGGCAGCACGACATTGATTTCATGCAAAGCCGTACTCGCAGGTCACATCTTCTTCTATGTCTACAATAAAGCAGCTGCTTTCTTCTGTATGCACTTATCAGCACTGGACGCCAGACTTTGTTGTACGCCGCAATCCTTCCGTTCTGTTTATCCAGCTATTGTAGCATGCGCTTCACATCTTGCTGAGGCTGCGGTGCGCCTGCTGTGCTCTTTATAAGTGCCGCCATCAGCAGCGAGATTCCCATTAGAAAAAGGCTTCTAGTGGGTATTGTGAAAAGGGATATCATCCACTCGCTTGATAGTATTGCTCTTGTTCAGAACGCACATTGCATATGTAACGGTTATCTCCGCGTTACGTACATATACATTACTAATGGAAGAAGCATTCTCATGTCCTACAAGTTTTAATTAAAAGGACCTAGTAGAAGTAGAAAATAATGTTGCTATTTTTGCAGATGATACAAAGTTGTGCAGAATTATCAACCATAGGAGGATAGTGACATATTGCAGAAGGATCTAGACACGATGGCTATATGGGAAAGTAAACGGCAGGTGAAATTTAAAG
This sequence comes from Hyperolius riggenbachi, assembly GCF_040937935.1. NCBI lineage: Eukaryota > Metazoa > Chordata > Amphibia > Anura > Hyperoliidae > Hyperolius > Hyperolius riggenbachi. Next base: position 75,513,723 of record NC_090652.1, on the reverse strand, counting down.
AGGCACTATGGCAAAAATAACATGCTGTTCCATTATCCCTACCATCAGTTATTTAATAGGGATAGCATGAATTGCTCCGTAGAGCTTGTGCTAAAAAAAAAAAAAAAAAAATATATAGCTCTTAAAGTGAACCGAGCATCATTTTTAACACCCAGGGCAGCTCTATAGCAAATTAAAAATGCATTCTAAAAATGTGGTTTATTGTTAAAAAAAACTTTAATTTTACCTCATTTTTTTACTTCTAAGGGTTAAATTAGCCACTTTGTCCATCCGCAAAAGACCTGCGGTCCCTGAGCAGGAGATGGTGAAAACAGATAAGAAATTACCTCTTTAGTCTTAATTGACCACAAACAAACCCCCAGTGTACTTCAAACAGAAAACATCAGTTATAAAAAGAAAAACTAAGGGGCGCTGTATATTTACAAAATGTGTATATATCTCAAAAAAAGAGGGATACAAATTGCTTCCTGCTGCTACCTCACACTGTGGGGGTACCTCCTACCCCCACAAAAGGGTCAAGTCAATCTAAATACAAAATAGAGGAGCGCAAGATATACGGTTAAAAAGTTTCCTTCTTTTTATTTTACTTTATTATGTTCTCAATAGAACCAAATGTAAAAAGATACATATATATGCGCACATACATACAACCACATATATCTACTGATGCCTATACGGTCAAGAGCACATACCAAAAATAGAATAAATAGCAATCCACCATACATTCATTCAATCACATCCACATTCATTCAATCACATCCCTCTGATGACCCTTCGGGGAAAAGAAAAAATGTAAAAAAGTAGATAAAAATCCTGAGAAAATGTGTGTGTGTGTGTATATATATATATATATATATATATATATATATATATATATATATATATATATATATATATATATGAGAGCAATTGCACTTTCCAAGGTATAAAAAGCAGTAAAACTCGTTCCAATAAAAAGTACTCAAAGAATTTTCACATGCATAGGAATCTTATCCTCTCGTATAATGCCCGTGGCAATACCACATCTGTATCAGGATGAAGTCCTTTCCATAAGGTCAGACCTCACACTAGAGCTTTTGAAATCACAAGTCCTATGTACGGAAGCTCCTCACAGTAAGTGAGCCTGTTTGCCCAGTTACTTACGTATCCCCAGATAGAACCAGTCCCTAACGACCAGAAGATTGTCCTCACAGGGGTCCGTGTCTATACTGAAGCGGCTTCTGACTCACCCACGCTGCCCGCAGTGTACGCAGCCGTGTTACAAACCTCCGCGTGTCGGCTGGTTGAGGAGTCTGACGTCACTTCCGTGCGTTCCAGCCGCTTCCACTTCCTGTAGAACTGCGCTTCAGCTACCTGTGCCTCACACAGTAACTCTTCTCTACATGGAATCCTCCACACAGCGTTATGGCATGAAGCTGTACTTGCAGGTTCCCAGATAGCGAGATTCCAATTGATTAAAGGGGCGCCCCACTCAATCAAAAATCGACATGTTTCGACATCTACGGATGTCTTTCTCAAGATTGTTGGAATAAAGCATACCGGTACTTCCTCTTCCTTTATAGTCCATGATTCCTCCCCATCCTGCTCTCTCTTAAAGTGGTAGTCCTCAAAAATTGCAATTTCACTATATACATTAAAACGGGTGTGATTACATGCCCCAAGGGTCAACAGTCCCCTCCAGGTCACCAGACTCCACCAACCTATCTACCACATGCATATCACCAATACCATTTACTTAAAAAATCCAAACAGTTCCATTTCTTCATTTAGGCCTTTGGGGGCCAGTGTATCCAGGTTAAATATCCAATTACTTTCCCGCCTCGACATTTTAGCAATATAATCACCCCCCCTCAGGTCCCTATGGACCACCTCTAATCCAAAGAAGATGATATTCCTCACTTCACAGTTATGCATAATCTTAAAGTGTTTTGATAGGGGGTGGTCTTCCCAACCCTTCTTAATATTATTAATGTGTTCTCCCGTTCTCTTAAATAATTCCCTTTTAGTTCTCCCTATATATTTTTTCCCACACGGGCACACCAGGCAGTAAATAACCCCCCTCGTATCACAAGTGATTAGATCCCTTATCACAAACTCTTCATGGGCCCCCTTGACCTTAGTAATCCGTTTATATCCCTTTGTATTTCTACACCCCACACACCTCCCACATCTAGCAAAACCCCCATCCCTCATTCTTTTCCCAGTGGTCAAACTACCTGCCGCCATAGCCACTTTCAACCCTACATTGCCTGGTCTCCTATATATAAAAGAGGGGTGATTAGGCAATACCTCATTCAAAATTTTGTCCTCCCTCAATATGGACCAATGTTTCTTAATAATACTTCTAACTGCACTGCTCTGAGAGCAGAACTTCAAATTGAGTTTTAAAGAATGATCTTCCAGGTCTCTCTTAAGACCCTTGGTCAGAAGGTCCTGCCGTTGTATCAAATCTACCTCTTGTTTCGCCTTTTCAATTATTTCAACCCCATACCCCTTTGCTCTAAACTTGCCAGTTAACACTTCCACCTCCTTCTTATATTCCACATCCTCTGTGCAGTTCCTCTTTAAACGTATAAATTGTCCCTTCGGGACATTGTTTAACCAGGATGGTAAGTGACAACTAGTGGCCAAAATATAGCCGTTGACATCAGTAGGCTTCACATATACATCGAACCTATCTAAATATGTGGACACCTTTCTGCAAAAGTATGTAAGGAGGACTCCGGCCTTCCTGGAGGACTCCAGACATGTCCTTAACTTATTAAGTGAAGTAAAGTGGTGTGAGGGATAGTTTTTGGGCACTTTGGATGTCACCTCCCTCTATACTATTATTGAGCATGAGAGAGGCTTAAAGGCCGTTGATTTTTTTTCTTGGACAGGACCCCTCCCTAAGGAAAGAACAGAGATTTTTTTATTTTGGACGCGATCCACTATATTTTAACCCATAACTATTTTCAGTATGAGGGGAGGTGCTACCTCCAGACGAGCGGGACGGCCATGGGAAGCAGGTTCGCGCCGGGGTATGCTAACCTCTTTATGGCCCACTGGGAGGATTCCCATGTATTTGGACCGGAGGGCCCTGGCGCGGACCTGGTTCTCTGGAAAAGGTTTATTGATGACGTCCTGTTCGTCTGGGGTGGCACGGAGTCTGCTTTGGGTGATTTTTTGAATAATATAGGTATTAATGATTGGGGTCTTAAATTTACAACGGAATACAGTCATCAACAAGTTAATTTTTTGGACTTAAATGTATATATCAAGAATAATAATATTCTGACCCGTACATATGTGAAGCCTACTGATGTCAACGGCTATATTTTGGCCACTAGTTGTCACCTACCATCCTGGTTAAACAATGTCCCGAAGGGACAATTTATACGTTTAAAGAGGAACTGCACGGAGGATGTGGAATATAAGAAGGAGGTGGAAGTGTTAACTGGCAAGTTTAGAGCAAAGGGGTATGGGGTTGAAATAATTGAAAAGGCGAAACAAGAGGTAGATTTGATACAACGGCAGGACCTTCTGACCAAGGGTACTAAGAGAGACCTGGAAGATCATTCTTTAAAACTCAATTTGAAGTTCTGCTCTCAGAGCAGTGCAGTTAGAAGTATTATTAAGAAACATTGGTCCATATTGAGGGAGGACAAAATTTTGAATGAGGTATTGCCTAATCACCCCTCTTTTATATATAGGAGACCAGGCAATGTAGGGTTGAAAGTGGCTATGGCGGCAGGTAGTTTGACCACTGGGAAAAGAATGAGGGATGGGGGTTTTGCTAGATGTGGGAGGTGTGTGGGGTGTAGAAATACAAAGGGATATAAACGGATTACTAAGGTCAAGGGGGCCCATGAAGAGTTTGTGATAAGGGATCTAATCACTTGTGATACGAGGGGGGTTATTTACTGCCTGGTGTGCCCGTGTGGGAAAAAATATATAGGGAGAACTAAAAGGGAATTATTTAAGAGAACGGGAGAACACATTAATAATATTAAGAAGGGTTGGGAAGACCACCCCCTATCAAAACACTTTAAGATTATGCATAACTGTGAAGTGAGGAATATCATCTTCTTTGGATTAGAGGTGGTCCATAGGGACCTGAGGGGGGGTGATTATATTGCTAAAATGTCGAGGCGGGAAAGTAATTGGATATTTAACCTGGATACACTGGCCCCCAAAGGCCTAAATGAAGAAATGGAACTGTTTGGATTTTTTAAGTAAATGGTATTGGTGATATGCATGTGGTAGATAGGTTGGTGGAGTCTGGTGACCTGGAGGGGACTGTTGACCCTTGGGGCATGTAATCACACCCGTTTTAATGTATATAGTGAAATTGCAATTTTTGAGGACTACCACTTTAAGAGAGAGCAGGATGGGGAGGAATCATGGACTATAAAGGAAGAGGAAGTAAAGGTATGCTTTATTCCAACAATCTTGAGAAAGACATCCGTAGATGTCGAAACATGTCGATTTTTGATTGAGTGGGGCGCCCCTTTAATCAATTGGAATCTCGCTATCTGGGAACCTGCAAGTACAGCTTCATGCCATAACGCTGTGTGGAGGATTCCATGTAGAGAAGAGTTACTGTGTGAGACACAGGTAGCTGAAGCGCAGTTCTACAGGAAGTGGAAGCGGCTGGAACGCACGGAAGTGACGTCAGACTCCTCAACCAGCCGACACGCGGAGGTTTGTAACACGGCTGCGTACACTGCGGGCAGCGTGGGTGAGTCAGAAGCCGCTTCAGTATAGACACGGACCCCTGTGAGGACAATCTTCTGGTCGTGAGGGACTGGTTCTACCTGGGGATACGTAAGTAACTGGGCAAACAGGCTCACTTACTGTGAGGAGCTTCCGTACATAGGACTTGTGATTTCAAAAGCTCTAGTGTGAGGTCTGACCTTATGGAAAGGACTTCATCCTGATACAGATGTGGTATTGCCACGGGCATTATACGAGAGGATAAGATTCCTATGCATGTGAAAATTCTTTGAGTACTTTTTATTGGAACGAGTTTTACTGCTTTTTATACCTTGGAAAGTGCAATTGCTCTCATATATATATATATATATATATATATATATATATATATATATATATATATATATATATATATATATATATATATATATATATATTTTCTCAGGATTTTTATCTACTTTTTTACATTTTTTCTTTTCCCCGAAGGGTCATCAGAGGGCTTGACATGAATGTGGATGTGATTGAATGAATGTATGGTGGATTGCTATTTATTCTATTTTTGGTATGCGCTCTTGACCGTATAGGCATCAGTAGATATATGTGGTTGTATGTATGTGCGCATATATATGTATCTTTTTACATTTGGTTCTATTGAGAACATAATAAAGTAAAATAAAAAGAAGGAAACTTTTTAACTGTATATCTTGCGCTCCTCTATTTTGTATTTAGAAAACATCAGTTACAGTTTAAGAATTTCTCACCTAGCCTGGATAACAGCAGTTGTAAAACAGCAGGGGTTGAGCTTCTGAACAATGGCAGCCCTTGCAGCTATTTGAAGCCAAGAGCTGCTTGGATCCCTTTAACTGACCACAAACAAACCCCCATTGTACTTCAAACAGAAAACATCAGTTACAGTTGAAGAATTTCACACCTAGTCTGGACAATGCTAGTTGTAAAACAGCAGGGGTTGAGCTTCTGAACAATGGCAGCCCTTGCAGCTATTTGAAGCCAGGAGCTGCTTAGTTCACTTTAAGGGCCTTTTTCCACTAGCAATCGCTAGCGTTCACGCTGAACGCTAGCGATTGCTGAATCGCAATTACCGGCGATTCCCCGACGTTCGCGGCCGCGATTTTGCTATGCTATGCACTGCATAGCAAAATCGCGGCAATTATCGCTCCGCCGCGCGTTCGCGTTCCCGGCAAAAACGAATCGCGGTAGTGGAAATGACCTACCGCGATTCCTATGTTAAAAAGCAGACCGTAGCGATTGTAAAATCGCTAGCGGTTTGCGTTTTTGCGATTCAGCCAGCGCAAACGCGCTGGTGGAAAAGGGCCCTAACACAAATTCTTATCTTCTACATAGCTGATCTGCATCATTAAATCAGCTGTTCCTGACAGGGATCTGTCTATCTCTGCCACAGCTGATTTATAACTACACTACAGAGCCATGTTGTTGCAGGCTTCTCACATGTAGCTATAAAAGTAACTAGCTAATGGCCCATACTCACGAGGGACTTTTGTCGCCTCAACACGCGGCGCGCGCGTGTTGCGGCGACAGGTCGCCCGTGAGTATGGGCCGCGCGCACCCTGAACTGTCGCCCGCAACAGGTGCGCACCCCGAACTGTCGCCCGTCGATGATGTCGCCAGGCGATTGAAAAGTTCAATCGCCTGGCGACAGTCGCCGCCGCAACTCCGCCGCAGCTGTCGCTAGTCCGCGTGAGTACGCGGACTAGCGACAGCAACCTCCATTGAGGTACACAGAGCTTCCGGCGGGGGGAGGAGGAACGTCGGCGACAGCTTCCGTCATGCCGCTGGTCCCTCTTCCGCGTGTGTACGCGGAGGGACCTGGCGAGGAGCTGTCGCCCACACGCTCACGTGTGCTGGCGACAGGCAACATTTGCTGCCCGTGAGTATGGGCCATAAGTAACTAACTAATTAGCAGCCTGTTTATTTAGTTACTTTATAACTACACGTGAGAAGTCTGCTGCAACAGCATGGCTCTGTAGTGTGTGGTTATAAATCAGCTGTGGCAGAGAGAGACAGAAGGCTGATAGCAGAGAGCAGGGAACAGCCAGCCCGTCGCATCCCTGTCAGGAACAGCTGATTTAATGATGCAGATCAGCTGTGTAGAAGAGACGAATTGATGTTAGGAGCTATTTTTTTTAACACAAGCCCCTTTAATGTTGAAAAATTGAAAGTTTTGCATCTTGGTATTACCAACAGTCTCTAACCATACAAAATAAGAGCCCCTTTCCATTGCGGTCGCATCGTGCCACATATAGCCGCAGGTGACTTCCAGTTGTGTTCTTGAAGTCCGGTTGCGGCCGTCTGTTATTGCCTAGGGGTGTCAAAGTCAAATACAAAAAGGGGGCCGAAACTGAATACCAAGTCACGGACCAACCTCTAATGGCCACCTCCCTCACTTATAAAGTTCCATAGCCTCCTGTGCCCTCCCCCCAGTCCCTTGGTATCTAATGTCACCCCATACTGTTCCCTTGTGTCAAGTTCCCCCGCTCACTCCCCTATAAAGGTCCCTGGTGTCTCTGCTTTCTCTCTACCATCAACATATTGCTTCCCTGTTGATCTAAGGCCCAGTGCACACCAAAACCGCTAGCAGATCCACAAAACGCTAGCGGTTTTTGGAGCTGATTTCAGAGCGATTCTAGGTATGTTTAGAGAGGTTTTCTAAACATACCTAGCGGTTTTGGGTGCATTTTTGGGTAGCAGATTACACATATTGTTACAGTAAAAGCTGTTACTGAACAGCTTCTGTAACAAAAACGCCTGGCAAACCGCTCTGAAGTAGCGTTTTTCAGAACGGTTTGCGTTTTTCCTATACTTTACATTGAGGACGAAACTCTTCCGAAAACCGCAAACGTGCAGCAGGAGGCGCGTTTGCGGCTTGGCAAAAACCTCAAACCGCCGGTGTGCACCATCCTATTGCAATACATTAGCCAAGCGTTTTTCCAGGCGGATGCGGCCGGCGGATCGCTCCAAAAACCGCTCGGTGTGCACTAGGCCTTAGACTTCACCTCCAATATATCTTCCCTGGTGATCTAAGGCTTCACCTCCAATATAGCTTCTCTGGTGGTTTAGAGTGGACCAAACCTAATGCAAAGTGGGGAAACTTGGGGGTCAAATTTGACGGCTCTGCAGGCCCGCGGGCCAGAGTTAGACATGTATGCCAAGGGGAATCTGATGCATGCTGTGGATATCTGCAGTATACATCTGATTATTTTTCCTTGTCGCATCACACTATTCACATACAATGGAAACTACTCCATTGACATGCATTGTCCGTTTTGATGCGATGCAAATTCACAGCTAGTGGAAATGGGTCCTAAACGGGATAGAGATGGGGACCTCAAACTTGAAGAGGGATTTAGGCGTACTGGTTGACAGTTGCTAAGTCTAATTGCCAAAATAGTAAGATGGCAGCCAGCCTCCCTACTAATTAGACAATCCAATTGCTGTTCAAGAAATGCTTTTTTAAACAAAGAAAACAATGCAGATCCCCCACGAGGAAATTGAAAATTCCAAAACCTGTCGGTTCTGTCAGATTTTAACTTGCCTGTTGCTGACTTTGGCTGTGCTGACGCTTTGGCTGTGGCAATACGCAACTGATGTGTGGAAAACTGGCCGGCAGTATTTTTTTTTTACCCTGAATGCAATTCCGAAGTAACCTATTGATTTCAATATGCTGCAGTTCCGCCTCCAAATTTGCATGCGGGGTAACGCCGCAATTCAACTGCAGTGAAAATGGGCCCTTTACGTTACTATATTAGAGGTATAAGCACATGAAACATACATCACTGTCATATTTTAGTATGGGGCAGGGAAAATGCTCCTGGTAAGGCCAACGGATGACCAGACACATCTTTCTATTTGGCTGCCGGTGCAATCTATGATCATGCTGCCCTATGCTATGTCACATGCATGCTCAGTGTGATCTCTAAAGGCCCTTCCACACTGCATGCTCTTTGATCTGTGTGCGTTTTTCTCCGATTGCAAGGACACTGGTGAAATAATTTTCAACTGAACACAATCGCAGTGCCTGCTGCAGGTTTGCTGCAGTTATGCCACGTTCGTGTTCATGTCAAGTCAATGGAAGTGCATGTAAATCGCATAGCAAACGCAGAACGAGGCAATTTGCAATGTGATTTTCTATTTGAAAAAAGTACCCACTGCTTTTGAAGTCAGTAACCGCAATCACGCATGCTGCACCCGTAAATTGAGGTGAAAGGCGCACTTGGCAGTAAAAGAAAATAGATATTGCACCGCGATATGATTGCGATCATGATTTCCAGCGTGGGAGGGCCCTTATAGAATTACCCCCAACTCTTTAAACTCTACACCTCCTATACACACAAAATTTTGAGGGCAGAGAGGGGACCCCACTCCAAGATACCGCTGTGCCAAATTGCAGCTGCTTGTCAAGTTCAAATACCATATCACGGGTGGTCCCCTCTCTTAAAGCAGTCATTTTGGCGCCGTAATAGGAGTTACGGCTATAGTGGCGCTCAGACAGCAATTTGGGCGCTGTGCTGTCAAAAGACGGAGCCCAAATTACTTAAAAAACAGGGTAATTTAGCCGCTAGCAGTAGATGGCAACCAAATTACATCTTATTCCCTGAGTCCATTGCGGTCTGGATGGGGAATAGTAATTAACGCCGCTGCGACTTTTGCAGGAGCAGGGTGAGCCGTTTTTCAGCTTTACCCTGTGCCCATATTTCCCGGCGGCTTAAAATTTTGTGTGTAGGTGTCATGGCTGCGGAGATGTAATAATCATTAGCATAGCAGCTGATGGAATATGTGGCAGCACAGGATCGTACTGCTCATGTGGGGCAGCGTAATCCTTAGGGCAGCACGATCAGCCACAGCATCGGCAAATGGCAGAAGCGTGCAGTTTTCATTAGGTAGCCAGTTTTGAAGTTAATTCTTCCCGTCTCCGGTACAGCTCAGTCACCTGACGTTTTTCCATCTTTTCCCTGCACTCTTTATTATTCAACTACTGTGACATGAAATTAGTGATGGGTATAATAGAAGCTGTGGTCTCTGGCTATGCCAATTATATCCTCAGAGAGTTTTCTTATTCAGGAGCATATGCTAAATGACATATATGCAGTATGTATGTTATGCATGGCTGTATGTGTGCACCTCTGAGATGCGATACCTTACCAAGGAGACCATCACCATCCGTTCAGTGTGAGTTCATTGGTTTATAATTGTGATGTATTGCGTGGTCCATATGGTGCTTAGTTTTCACAAACTGAATAAAGTTTTTTTTTTTTTCACATTTTGAATGCATTAAGGCTTGTTTTTACTTTGTTTCCCGCTTGTTTTACATATGGCTTCAATTCACTAAGCAGTTTAGACTAGTCGTCTGATGGTTTTTAGTCTACTGATGGTTTGGTGTACATCAGTTTCATCAAGAGGGAATTCACTAATAATTACTGAATGTTTTAGATCTGTTTTTAGACCTAGTCTAAAACATTTGGTAATTAGGTGGGTAAAGCAGGGGAAATGATCAAATTATGCAATTCACAAACTAGTGACGGACATCCTTCTGCTCTGATGAGCTCTCCTCTGAATACAATTACACTCCTGCATAATAAATTTAAAAGGTTCCATCCTCACATCTAAAATACCTCACAGAATTATTTTACCGACAGAAATCAGCTGGTCTAATCTCTGTCAGAAAAAGTGGACGTAGTTACTTTGTTTGCCTTTGTGAATTGCATCTTTTGATCATTTTCCCTTCTTTACTGACCTAATTACTGAATGTTTTAGACCAGGTCTAAAATGCACCAAACCATCAGTAGACTAAAAACCATCAATAGACTGGTCTAAACTGCTTAGTGAATTGAGGCCATTTGTGTATTTGCCTGCGCACGTGTGTAAATAGAACAGGGCCAGATTTATCATAAATCACTGTAGGCTTGTGTCTCGGAATTTGTTACAGATTTATTCATATTAATTTTGTCACTGTAATTACCAATTCTGTATTTTGTACCAATTTCGTATTTGATATATTGGGGTATACCATGGTCTGTATTATTTGTGGTACCTCATGTCTGTTTCTTACTTTGTACAGCGCCACGGAATATGTTGGTGCTTTATACATCAAGAATAATAAAAATAATGTGCGCTTGCTTTACCACCCACTATCAATCACAGTTACGTGTTCAGCTTCCTGAACCAATGCAGCACTTTGAGCTTTTTAAAATGCAGGCGCATAGGTGTGAAAAACTGGTTTAAAATTGAAAAACGGCATGCAATGCATTTTTTAAAATAAATGGGTTCGTAAAACGCGTGAAGAATGGTATAGTGTAAAAAGGCCCAGATACAACTGGATTGAAGGCCTCCATTTTGTTTTTCAGGGCCGCAGATTGTGGTCAGTGTCTACGGTCCTGACGCCTTTGGGAATGATGTGGTCAGAGGATATGGCGCAGTGCACCTCCCATTTACTCCAGGAAGGTAGGTGGTTGTTATACTTCAATAGAGAGTTTTCTCTACTCTGACAGGACTGTCCTGATGAATTAGTACTGCTACAGGAAGTGAGGGAAAAATTGACACGTTAAAATCAGATAACAAAAAAATCTTTCTACACAGGTTCTTAGCCTTGTTTCAGGTAAACAGCTTGTTCTTTGCTTCTGTCTGGACAAGTGCTACAGAAGGACCATAAGGTGCAGTACAGGGAGTCCCTGGGTTACAAGCATCTCAGTTATAGTTCACTCTTGCTTATTGATGGGGACTTAACCACTTCACCACTGAGGGGTTTTACCCCTTGAGCACCAGAGCAATTTTCACCTTTCAGCGCTCCTTCCATTCATTCGTCTATAACTTTATCATTACTTATCACAATGAAATGAACTATATCTTGTTTTTTTCGCCACCAATTAGGCTTTCTTTAGGTGGGACATTATGCCAAGAATTATTTTATTCTAAATTTGTTTTAATGGGAAAATAGGAAAAAATGTGGGAAAAATTTATTATTTTTCAGTTTTGGGCCTTTATAGTTTTTAAATAATGCATGCTACTGTAATTAAAACCTATGAAATGTATTTGCCCATTTGTCCCGGTTATAAAACCGTTTAAATTATGTCCCTATCACAATGTTTGGCGCCAATATTTTATTTGGAAATAAAGGTGCATTTTTCTTCAGTTTTGCATCCATCCCTAATTACAAGCCCATAGTTTATAAAGTATCAGTGGTATACCCTTTTGACCTAAATATTTAAAAAGTTCAGTCCCTAAGGTAACTATTTATGTATTTTTTTTAATTGTATTTTTTTTTAATTCCCCCCCCCCCAAAAAAAAGTTAGGGAGTGTAGGAGGTAATGAGTTAATTTTTTTATGTATAACTAATGTATTTGTATATAAAAAATGCTTTAGGGTGTAGTTTTACTATTTGGCCACAAGATGGCCACAGTGAGTTTTTGTTTATGCGACCTGCAAGCGTACAGGAAGTACGCTTGCAGGAAGTTCAGGGAGGCTGGGCAACTTTCTTTTTTACAATGATCGCGCTGCTTCTCGTAGAAGCAGCTGATCATTGCGGGGGGCTTAGATCAACAAACGGGAAAGGTTTTTTCTTTTATACATACAGAGGTTGGCGCTCTTAGTGTGGTCCTGCTCTTATGGGCAATGCTTTTACTGCCCCCTTTGACACAAATGGATGTCCCCACAATTCACCATCCAATATGTAAAAACAGCCCACTACAGAACCATTCAATACATGTGCAATCCATTATAAGACAATTAAGCAGCCCCCAACGTTCAAATCATGTAATATTTCAAACCACCCCAAACGCTGTCAACATGTACAGTTCATGAGTCCTTTAAGTTTTTTAAGGAAGCACAAAGCAAACAGTTCAGACAGTTCATAGGTCCTCTCGTCCCTGGATATTACAAGTACACTCCTCCTTCACAGTTCCCACTATTCTTTATATCACTTCCCAAGAGTGGGCTTTTTGGACAGTAAAGCCTTCACCACACCCCAGTGAGATACACTCACGGTGTGTTATGACCTGCTGATAGGTCAGATGGAGCCTTGGGACAGTTCCCGGGTCGTCCCCCACCACTCTGGCATTATGTCAGACCTCTTCACCTATATATAGGTATCTTTTGTTCCCTTAGTACCTCAATGAAACAAATGCCTCAAATAGTGTGATACTGTTTCTTTAATAAAAAATGTAAAATTCCATTGCACTTACAGATTAAAAGATGTCATCAAAAGCATAGAGTATTCTCCCACGGGCTCTCCCCCGTACAGTTGGCCGGTTGGCATAGGCGCACCCCAATGTATCTGCAGAGTCCGCACCGCCGCGCGCTCGGTGTTCTCTCCTGCCCTGGGTGACGCCGTCGTCCGCGTGTTTGTACTTGTCTCTTCCGCGTCTAGACCCCGCCTTACATGTTTCGTCACTCATGACTCATCAGAAAGGTTTTTCCCGTTCATTGATCTCCGGGCGAGCGGGCGGCGGTGTGCACGAGCGGCAGGCACGCGGACGAGCGAGCGGGAGCTTGGACAGCAGCGGGAGCGGCGTCAGGTACGGATTTCTCCGTCCCTTGGTGGTAACAGGGTGGAAAAAGGGACGGAGAAATCCGTACCGCTGGGTGTAAAGTGGTTAAAGAGGAACTCCAGTGAAAATAATGTAATAAAAAAAAGTGCTTCATTTTTACAATAATTATGTATAAATGATTTAGGGCTCGTTTCCACTATCGCGAATCCGCATGCGTCCAACGCATGCGGATTCGCATATGTAATGCAAGTGGATGGGCCTGTTTCCACTGTAGCGTTGTTGAGGTGCGTTTTTTTTCAGCGTTTAAAAAACGCACAAAAGAGCCAACGAATTCGCCTGCGAGTGGAATGCATGCGAATCGCCGCTAATGTATTTAATAGGGAATTCGCATGCGGCTATGGTATGCGAATTTTCATGCGAATTCGCATAGGTACCAATGTAACTTCAAACAGGCAGTGACATGGTTAAATTCGCATATACCCTCACCTATGCGAATTCGCATGCGAATTCGCGGCAAAAACGCATGCTATTTCATCAGCGGTGGAATCCAGGCGATTCTGCACCGCAATAGTGGAAACGAGCCCTTAGTCCGTGTTTGCCCATTGTAAAATCTTTCCTCTCCCTGCTTCACATTCTGACATTTATCACATGGTGACATTTTTACTGCTGGCAGGTGATGTCACTGGAAATAGCTGCTGCTTGTTTTTTTGGTTCACAGACAGGAAACTGCCAGGACCATAGTCCTGACAGTTTCCTGTGGGAGGGGTTTCACCACAATATCAGCCATACAGCGCCCCCTGATGATCCATTTGTGAAAAGGAAAATATTTCACATGGGAAAAGGGGTATACCGTGTTTCCCTGAAAATAAGACACTGTCTTATATATTTTTTTCTTTCAAAATATGTGCTAGGGCTTATTTTCAGGGAGGTCTTATATTTTGTAGGAGTAGCCAGATCCCCCTTTAGTATTTAGCCAGAGTCCCCCTGTGTGCGGCCAGAGTCCCCCTGTGTGCGGCCAGAGTCCCCCTGTGTGCGGCCAGAGTCCCCCTGTGTGCGGCCAGAGTCCCCCTGTGTGCGGCCAGAGTCCCCCTGTGTGCGGCCAGAGTCCCCCTGTGTGCGGCCAGAGTCCCCCTGTGTGCATAGGCATAGTCCCCCTGTGTGCATAGGCATAGTCCCCCTGTGTGCATAGGCATAGTCCCCCTGTGTGCATAGGCATAGTCCCCCTGTGTGCATAGGCATAGTCCCCCTGTGTGCATAGGCATAGTCCCCCTGTGTGCATAGGCATAGTCCCCCTGTGTGCATAGGCATAGTCCCCCTGTGTGCATAGGCATAGTCCCCCTGTGTGCATAGGCATAGTCCCCCTGTGTGCATAGGCATAGTCCCCCTGTGTGTATAGGCATAGTCCCCCTGTGTGTATAGGCATAGTCCCCCTGTGTGCATAGGCATAGTCCCCCTGTGTGTATAGGCATAGTCCCCCTGTGTGTATAGGCATAGTCCCCCTGTGTGTATAGGCATAGTCCCCCTGTGTGTATAGGCATAGTCCCCCTGTGTGTATAGGCATAGTCCCCCTGTGTGTATAGGCATAGTCCCCCTGTGTGTATAGGCATAGTCCCCCTGTGTGCGGCCAGAGTCCCCCTGTGGCCAGAGTCCCCCTGTGGCCAGAGTCCCCCTGTGGCCAGAGTCCCCCTGTGTGCATAGGCATAGTCCCCCTGTGTGCATAGGCATAGTCCCCCTGTGTGCATAGGCATAGTCCCCCTGTGTGCATAGGCATAGTCCCCCTGTGTGTATAGGCATAGTCCCCCTGTGTGTATAGGCATAGTCCCCCTTGCATGTAGGCCAGAGTCCCCCTTGCATGTAGGCCAGAGTCCCCCTTGCATGTAGGCCAGAGTCCCCCTGTGTGCATAGGCAGAGTCCCCCTGTGTGCATAGGCAGAGTCCCCCTGTGTGTATAGGCATAGTCCCCCTGTGTGTATAGGCATAGTCCCCCTGTGTGTATAGGCATAGTCCCCCTGTGTGTATAGGCATAGTCCCCCTGTGTGTATAGGCATAGTCCCCCTGTGTGTATAGGCATAGTCCCCCTGTGTGTATAGGCATAGTCCCCCTTGCATGTAGGCCAGAGTCCCCCTTGCATGTAGGCCAGAGTCCCCCTTGCATGTAGGCCGAGTTCCACTGTGTGCAGCTAGAGTCCCCCTCCATAACACACCCACCCGCCTGCTTGCGTTACCTTCTCTCTGTCCCCGCTCCTGGCCCCTCCTTGAGAAAGTCTGATCCCCCTGAGGTTTATGCCCGGCAAAATTCAAACCACAGATCAGCGGTGAAGGCAGCTAATGCAGTTCAGTAAGCGCTACCGTATACAGGAAGTTATCTATGTTTACTTCCTTACAGGGCAGTGCTGTTACTGGGCTACATGAGCAGCCTTTCACCGCTGATCTGCCGTTTTCAATTATGCCGGGCATAAACTTTAGGGGATCCGGCTTTTGGATGGGGCAAGGAGTGGGGACAGAGAGAAGGTAAAGCAGGCGAGCGGCCGAGTGGGGGGGAGGGGCTTAGGTGACCGAACGGAGCAGGATCCCAGCGCCGACCATGTCCCCGCCTGGCTCCCTGTCTTATTTTAAGGGGATGTCTTATATTTCGAGTACACTCGAAATTTATACTAGGGATTATGTTAAGGGGAGGTCTTAGATTCGGGGAAACACGGTATCAGCTACCGATTGGGATGAAGTTCAATTCTTTTTCATGGTTTCTCTTTAAAGGGAGGGTTTACGGAGTTAGTTAAAAAAATAAAAATACTAATCCACTTACCTGGGGCTTCCTCCAGCCCGTGGCAGGCAGGACGCGCCCTCGATGGCACTCCGAAGGCTCCCGGTCTTCTCCAGTGGCTCACCTGACCTGGCCAGGCCGGCTTCCAGGTCGGGCTCTTGTGCGCTCCAAAGTGCGTCTCACGCGGTCGCGCTGACATCATCAGACGTCCTCCAGGCTGTACTGCGCAGACGCAGTAGTTCTGCGCCTGCGCAGTACAATGCGTAGGACGTCCGGTGACGTCAGTGCGACCGTGTGAGATGCACGTTGGAGCGCAAGGAGAAGCCCGACCAAGAAGCCGGCCTGGCCAGGTCGGGTGAGCCACCGGAGAAGACTGGGAGCCTCTGGAGCGGCATCAAGGGCACGTCCTGCCTGCCACAGGCTGGAGGAAGCCCCAGGTAAGTGGATTAGTATTTTTATTTTTTTAACCAACTCCGTGGACCTTCCCTTTAAGGTAGCTATACATCTAGTGATGATGGGCAGATTCCACCAAGAGACAAATCTCTCTCTGCTCGAATCTGATTAGAGAGCGATCTCTCAGTCTCACTCCCAATCGATTTCAGCAAATCTCTCGGGAATCGTCCGCATCCACCGCCTCAAGCTGCCTCACTAGTGTATTTATGTGACCCCAGTGTTGCTCACGGCACGATGCCCATCCGTCTTCCCACTCCTCCATTTGGGCTTCATACGCCGCTGGTGTTTAGTGCATGTGACGTCACACATGCGCCACCTGCTATACGCCATCAACATGTGCGGCACAGATGTAAGAGGCGGAACACGGATGGGCACCGTGCGGTGGGTGACGTAGGACAGGTAATAGACAGGACATTTTATAGACTAGGGAGAACAGGGCCGATAGTTTCGTCGTTCGTCCCGATATCATTCACTGTTACCACTGTGCACCTGATCAACCATGATGGCCCGATATCTTGCAGCATGTCCGATCGATACATGCGACCAATTTTGGACCGAAATTGATTGCATTGTTAATCGGGCATGCTCTTGGTGGTAATAAGATTTATGTATTCGGATGGTCGAGAGATATATGGTCACCTTTACAGAGCAGCATGCATAGGTAAAAAAGCAAGCTGTGCTCTGCTGCCAGCTAGTAGCATCCCCGGTGAGATGGTGACGTCACCACATCCCCCAAATAGAGGAAAGCTGATGGACAAACAGAGATGCCTCACATGCAACTGTGAGGGACAGCACATCTTATGGCTGAATTGTGCTTAAAGGGAACTTTAAAGCGGACCCAAACCAAACAATTGTTTTATTCAAAATATTTAGTTGCGCCACTCTGACACATACAAAGATAAATAAACACTGCTTCAAACCTATGAGCATTTCAGTGTATGCTTTTCACCCTTCTCTTTCCATAACTAGGTTTATACAGGAGGCAGCCATTAGCAATTCCTCCATTGCCGGACACCACCTGCCAGGGCTGTGGAGCCGGAGTCGTGGAGTCGGGCAATTTTGGGTGCCTGGAGTCGGAGTCGGGAAAAAATGCACCGACTCCGACTCCTAATGAATTTGTAACTGTAATTAAAATAGAAAATATGATAAAATGTTCTATTTAATAGTCATTAAAAATAATGTGTATATATACAGTAATAGCTGTGCTCAGTCCACAAAAATGAAATAAACCAATCAAAATTAGTTACTTGTGCTGCTTCAATAAAGCAGTCCCCGTATTTTTAAGGTCAGATATACATATCTGATTGTGACTGTATATATGATGTGTACACAGGAATCTGTTATATATACTAAATAACATCTATGCTGTAAGAATAAAGCCTGATGTGTAGCTGTGTCACTAATAGAGATGGTCAATGAGATGGAAATAATTCTGCATTGATGCTGATTTATGCAAATGTATGCACTCCCTTTGCTGATGAAATCAAATAATTTGATATGTTGTTAAAATTTGGTTTGGTGACTACAAATTAAAGGGTAACTGAGACGGATGAAAAGTAAAGTTTTATACATACCTGGGGCTTCCTCCAGCCCCCTTCAGGCTAATCAGTCCCTCGCTGTCCTCCACCACCCGGGTCTTCTGCTATGAGTCCTGGTAATTCAGCCAGTCAGCGCTGTCCGGACGCATGCCGCTCCCACAGCCAGGAACATTCTGCACCTGCGCAATAGTGCTGCACAGGTGTAGTATGCTCCTGGCGGCGGAGTGTGTGCATGCGCACTACGCCTGACTGGCTCAAGTACCTGGACTCATAGCAGAAGATCCAGGTGGTGGAGGAGGACAACGAGGGACTGATTATCCTGAAGGCGGCTGGAGGAAGCCCCAGGTATGTATAAAACTTTAATTTCATCTGTCTCAGGTTTACTTTGTTACACAGTAGTACTATACTCTACATATGCACTCCCCACAGAGCTGCAGGGAATCCACTGAGAATGCTGTGCACATTGAACACAGAGGTGTTGTCTGTCACCCATAAACCTTGTTCAGATTGTGCATGAAGAATGTGTAATAGAGGAAGAATCTCCTTATTTCCCTGCAGAGTACCTGCACATCATTCTTACATGTACCCACACTTACATTGCCTAGGGCCTGATAGATGTTCTTTGTTCCGGTTTGTACCTTTTACAAGTACTCTTACCAAGGACTCGTTTTAGTCTAAAGGGAATAAATATAGTAGTCTACATATCCTTCTCACTTCAGTTGTCTTGTAAAATTCCTAAGCGTTGGCAGTTAAGAGACGAATTTCATGTTACATACTTTTAATCAACAAAATTGTAATATGCAAATTAGAGGAGTCGGAGTTGAGGAGTCGGAGTCGGTGGAATCCTAAACTGAGGAGTCGGAGTCGGTGGATTTTTGGACCGACTCCACAGCCCTGCCACCTGCTCCACCAGTCTGCCGGATTCTGTCCCGGCAATATGAGAGGAAGGGAGGGGTTCCTCCAATAAATGTAAAATATTTTATATTTGTCATCATGCCGCTGAAAAAACGCTGCTATTTATTATTATAATTTAGAAAATAGATTTTATTTCTGAAGTCTTGTATTTTTAATTTGGGTCCACTTTAACTCTAAAAAAAATGAGTTTTACATACCTGGGGCATCTACCAGCCCCCTGCAGCCATCCTGTGCCCTCGCAGTCACTCATGGCTCCTCTGGTTCCCCGCTGCCAGCTAGTTTCGTTTTTTGCCGACTGGGATTTGGCCGGCCGCCATGCGTACGTTTTTACGCATTTCCCGCTGGTGCAGGAAACTATCCTGCCTGGCGTTCTATTAAGATCGCCAGGGAGGCTGCGGGAGGGTTTTTTTTTAATGAAAAAAAAACTATTTCATGCAGCCAACTGAAAGTTGGCTGCATGAAAGCCCACTAGAGGGCGCTCCGGAGGCGTTCTTCCGATCGCCTCCGGCGCCCAGAATAAACAAGGAAGGCCGCAATGAGCAGCCTTCCTTGTTTTGCTTACATCGTCGCCATAGCGACGAGCGGAGTGACGTCATCGACGTCCTGACGTCAGCCGCCTCCGATCCAGCCCTTAGCGCTGGCCGGAACTTTTTGTTCCGGCTACGCTGGGCTCAGGCGGCTGGGGGGACCCTCTTTCGCCGCTGCTCGCGGCGGATCGCGCAGAGCGGCGGCGATCAGGCAGCACACGCGGCTGGCAAAGTGCCGGCTGCGTGTGCTGCTTTTTATTTGAGCCAAATCGGCCCAGCAGGGCCTGAGCGGCAGGCTCCGGCGGTACTGGACGAGCTGAGCTCGTCCAGGCCGCCCAGCAGGCTATTGCAGATATCAACAAGTACATGTTTACGCGTTACTGGTGTAATGCATAAAATTTTGTTGTAACGCATAAAAATGTACTTCTTGAAGGCTGCAGGGGGCTGGTAGATGCCCCGGGTAAGTAAAACTTTTTTAAGTTAAGGTTCCCTTTAAAAGGGGGAACAGGAGGCATAAGAGTGGGCACAAAGGAACTACAAAAAAAGGGGTTACAGGTAATTAGCTAGAAGGCACAGTAATAGGTAGGTGCAGGGGACACCCCTCCTTCAACAACCGTAAATAAATATGGGGACTTCCTGTAAATGCTGCTGAACAAACAGTTACTGACATTCTGCAGTCATGAGAAAGGCGGTGCACGGAGAGAAGAGATTAACTTGACATCACACATAAAGAATACCTTGTGTGGCAGATAAAAGCAAACAGCTTTTACCCGCTGGATGAACCTCGTATTATTTAAAGAGAATCTGAAGCGGAGGGGTTTTTTTTAGCTCTTATTGTTGTGCAGGCATCTTCAGCATTGAAATCCAGGTTGTTTCGCTGCATCTCTGCAGCAGAACGTGTATCTTGTCCCCCAGAAATGACCTAAATAGATTTTACGATCACAGAATTTTTCTTCCTGGTAGAGGCAGAGCTGTGCTCAGTAGCTCTACCTCTTCACCAGTCAATCTCCGCTGATCTCTGCCTCTACCCGCCCCTCTCAGTCTTCTTTCACTGAGACGGGTGGGGAGAGGCGGAGATTGACTGGACTGGAGGCAGAGCTACAGCGCACAGCTCTTCCTCTTCTGGGCAGCAAAATGTGCGACCTGAAAACTCGTGGAATCTATTTAGAGGCTTTCTGGGGGAAATAATACTCGTTCTGCCACCTGGATGTGGCGAAACAACCTGGATTTTAATGCTGAAGATGCCTGCACAACAATAAGAGCTAAAAAAAAATCTGCTTCAGATTCTCTTTAAAGGGGAACTGAAGTAAGAGGTATACGGAGGCTGCCATATTTATTTCCTTTTAATCAATACCAGTTGCCTGGCAGCCCTGCTGATCCTCTGCCTCTAATACTATTAGCCATAGCCCCTGAACAAGCATGCAGCAGATCAGGTGTTTCAGACTTTAAAGAGACACTAATGCGAAAAAAATATATATGATATAGTGAATTGGTTGTGTACTATGAATAATTACTAGAAGATTAGCAGCAAAGAAAATATTCTCATATTTTTATTTTCAGGTATACAGTGTTTTTTCTAACATTGCATCATTCTATAATATGTGCAGATTACACAACACTCAGCATTCAAAATGATTCTTTCAGAGCAGTCTGTGAACTAATGACCTCTTCTCTGGCAGAGAAAAAGTAATTAGTTCACTTACAGTTGAGATAATAAAAGTCAGAAAACAGCCCTCTCCACGACTTTGAAAGTCGTAGAGCTTATGGCTTTTTTGCATAGATATAACAACTAGAGTTTCTTAACTCTTCCTGTACTGGAAACAATTAGACTGATATATCTGATCTTAAAGAGAGTCTGAAGCGAGAATAGATCTCGCTTCAGACCTCATATATAAAAACGCCGCTATCCCGCGGCTTAACGGGGGTCCCTGTCCCCCCAAATCCCCTCCGTAATGCGGGGGAGCGCTTCCTGGTTGGGGCAGGGCTAACCGCCGCAGCCCTGCCCCACGCGCGTCTGTCAGCGCGTATCTCCGCCTCTCCCCCGCCCCTCTCAGTCTTCCTTCACTGAGAGGGGCGGGGGAGAGGCGGCGATGCTCGTCTGATAGACGCGCTGTGAGGCACGGCTGCAGCCGTTACCCCTGCCTCTAGGAAGGGCTAATCTGCGACCAGATTTCCGACCAAGGTTTGCGGGGGGTGGGTTGGGGGGTCAGGGACCCTCGTTTAGCCGCGGGATAGCGGCAATTTAGCAGGGGCACACGTGCCCCTGCTATATATGAGAGCTGAAGCGAGATTTAGTCTCGCTTCAGTGTCTCTTTAATGTTTTCTTCTTTCTTAGCTGTACTACACATACAAATCATAATATCATCATTTTTTTTCGCTTCAGTGTCTCTTTAAAGTCAGATCTGACCAGACTAGCAGCATGCTTGTTTCTGGTGTTGTTCAGATACTACAGAGAAATAGACCAGCAGGGCTGCCAGGCAACTAGTATTGATTAAAAGGAAACAAATATGGCAGCCTCCGTATACCTCTTGCTTCAGTTCCCCTTTAAAAACTGCGTTGACTACAATTACATGACCGTCTATTATTTCGCGTATTTTTATCAATTTTTATATAGTCAGATATGGTATAGGTGGAGGTTGTAAACTGCTTTAAGCTAACAGCAAGACCAGATTTTTTTTTTTGTGGCCCTAGGCCAAGTATGTTGTGGTTCCCCTTTCTTGTGCAGCAGCTCCCATTCCATGTGTGATATCCATGTACATCAGCCACTCTCTTTCATGAGCAGCTCCCTTGGGCACCAGTTTCACTTTTGCATGTGTTGCTCTCGATTTTCATCTTTTGTATGTAGCAGCCCCTCTTTCATGTCCAGCTGCCCCCCTTGGGCTGCAGCTGCCCATGGCCCGGGCCTGTGAGGCCTTTCCAGAAATCCAGCCCTGACTAACAGCAGACGGTTCACACAGGCTGTCTGCTGCTCATCCATATTATTGCATTGTGGCATGCAGCATCACATCAGTGCATGCTTGGTATTGTTGCGAAGCTGCATATGTCCAGGTAATAAAGGAGGACTCAGAATAGGGTTGATCTCACTTCTTCTGAGATGTGCCTCAGTGCTTCGGAAGGGTTAAATGCTCTGTCAGACTCAGCGAGTTGGCGAGATGACTCATTGTTTGCAAAGTCTTGAGCCAGAAGAATCTTCTGCTTTCATATAAAAGATTACCTCCCGGAGCCCAATACTCACTGCCGTAATTCAGCCGATTAATCACACTTGACATGGCCAGATAGAGTAAATATGGCCGGCTCCTGCTGCCCAGAGACGGCTTGCCGTAGCTGCTCGCTATCTGGAGAGGAGATGTGACAGCCCTGAATCCTGACCCCGAGAGCCCTGTTCTCCAGACTCCAAACAAACCAGCGTTTATCAGCTCCTCCTATCAGCATCTCTGGACACCAGCGGGCTAAAACGTGCTCTAATGAAATACTGCTCGTTGCTGGAACCTGGACTGAAGGCTGGCAGATAAACCCTGCGGTGCAATATAACGTATACCTGTGACCCGGTACCATTAGGATTCATTGAATACTTTCCAGTCTGTCTTGTGATTTATACAGTATATCCTGTGATTTATAGTCCCCGGCAACATGGCATGACCAACTCTGTGAATGCAGCACCCTTCAGAAACCGATTTATTTTTCTTTGACGGCCCTTTCACACTGGTGCGTTGCGTTGTCCTGTTTTCACCGCAGGCCAATGGTACACCAGTGGAAGACTATGGGGCCTTTCAGACCGGCGCATTGTGTTGGCTTGGTTTCACTACAGGCAAATGCTACACCAGTGGAAGTCTATGGGGCCTTTCACACCAGCACTTTGCGGCTGAAGGGATGTGATTGCCACAATCCCGACGTGAGCGCATACCTACATTACCGTCGCTGTGCGATGAACCTGAAGTCGTGTAAGTCTATGGCGACACAACTTTTACAGCCTCACAGTTAAAGAGCAAAATCAGCCTAAATGACACATTAAATTGTTAGTCTTTTACCATACAATTATAACAACCTGCTGGGTCTTTTTCTTCCAAATCTCTACCTGAGCCCACTGTCCGCTAACTTCTGGTGTGTAGCTCCGTCCCTTGCAGAAACGTACCATAGCATAAACATGCTGCTCTTCTGCAAGGGGACGAGGCTACGTGCTGACGGACACTGGACTCGGGGAGAGGTTTAGAAGAATGAGACCTGGCAGAGGTTATTATAACTTTGTGGTAGAAGATTAACTATTAAATGTGCAATTTTAGGCCAGAAACCCACTGAGGCCTCTTGCACACTGCACGCGATTCCGATTCAGATTTCGCTTTTTAATCAGTTTTTACATCCGATTCAGATTCTGATTTGCAGTTTGCTCCCTGCACACTGCAAATCAGAATCTGAATCGGATGTAAAAACTGATTAAAAAGCGGAATCTGAATCGGTATCGCGTGCAGTGTGCAAGAACGGTTTTCTTAGCGTTTTGTGATTTGAAAACTCTTGCTAATGTAATTCTATGTGTGTGATCCCAATTGAGCGATGTGATTTTATACAAATCCTCCATAGCATTGCTTTAGCAAGAGCTTTTTCAAATCACTAGCGATTAGAAATCGCTCCTAGTGGGTTTCTGGCCTTAGACTGAATTTGCTCTTTAAAGTGAACCTCCGGACTAAAAATCTACTCAGCAGAACTAAAAAAGGCTTGGTGTTTCTTTAACAGTTTCACAGCATCAGAACTTTTTTTTTTCTTACCAAAGCATCATTTGTAGCTGCATTTTTAGCTAAGCTCCGCCCCATCAAAGAAAACTGCCCAGGCTTTTTTTCCCTGATGCTGTGCAAAGCATGATGGGAATTCCTATGTTGTTGTTCACGTTGCCTAGCAACTGGGAGGGGTGATCAGCACACAGGACAGTTGGAACTGTGTCTCATGCTCCCTGTCACCTCCTTTCAACCAAAAAGATGGCTGCCCTCATGAAATCAAACATTTGCCTGTTCTTTTAAAACAGGGTGGGTAAGCGATTATATTACCTATCTATTTTAATTAACATAACTAATGTACCTTAATGATAGTATGTTTGTTTAGGCTGGAGTTCCTCTTTAAAGGATTGGGAAGGAGAGAGATCTGTACTACAACAGCTCTATTTGACCTCACCAGGAAAGGAAGTAGCTTTCCACCAGTCCTGTTTTTGGCCATTTTGTTGCCCTAGGCAAGATAACAAAATGTCGCCACCACCCTCCTATGCTACTTGGAATCTGCAAATGACGTCACTGTTCTATTTGTTCCAGGTACCCTTTGCAGCGTTGACAAATAACTGGGCTGGTTAGGTGTTGTTGCCTTTAGTTCCATAACATTCCTCAACAATGTGACTAGCAGATGTGCAGAATAGTTCCAAACAGAATGGTGATGTTTGGTGCCCCTCCTACAGATGGTGCCATAGTCAACTGCCTGGGTTGCCTGTGCCTAAAATCGTCCCTGTCTTGTTGCAAGCCAGTTAGGAAAAAGAGAGCCCCAGTAATTAGCACATTGACCTGAATTATGACAAAACTCTATTTAGTGTCATGCATGTTTTTTTAAATGTATCTAAAAGTATTTTTAAAAAAATAAAATAAAGTTATACTAATTTTACTATAGTTCTCCCTTAAAGGACCACTTCATTGAAAAAAGAAAGCAGTTAAAATCTGGCAGAACCGACAGGTTTTGGACTAGTCCATCTCCTCATTGGGGATTTTCAGGGTTTTCTATGTTTACAAAAAATTTCCTAAACAGCAGTTTAACCACTTCACCTCCAAGGGTTTTACCCCGTTAAAAAAACAGAGCAATTTTCACCTGTCAGTGCTCCTTCCATTCATTTGCCTATAACTTTATTACTACTTATCACAACAAAACAATCTATATCTTGGTTTTTTTTTGCCACCAATTAGGCTTTCTTTGTGGGGCACTTTTTTGCTAAGAATTATTTTAATCTAACTGTGTTTTAACAGAAAAATAAGAAAACAAATTGAAAAATTCATTCTTTCTCAGTTTTCGGCCATTACAGTTTTAAAATAATACATGCTCATGAGATATGGGAAAATGCAGGGAAGTAGTTACCTGCCCCGAAGGAGGGGAAGTTTAAGTGCCAAAATAGTAAGAAACCGGCCAGCCTCTCCACTCTTGTATACACTATTTTGTCAGTTAGACTTAGCAACTGCTGCTCAGGAAATCCTTTTGAAAACAGAGAAAACCCAGAGAATCTCCCATGAGATGGACCTGTCTAAAACCTGTCAGTTCTGTTAGATTTTAACTGCATTCTTTTTTTTTTTGCTGGAGTGGTCCTTTAATAACCCTTGTTATGTTAGCCAAGCCGGGTTTATGTAATTCCGGAGATACACGTCCTCTGTGTGTCTTGATTATCTGATGACAGCAATTAGCACAGACTGACCCAGGAAAAGCAGCTATGCAAGTTTTGGCTTGGGGTTTATTTTTATCTCACTACTCGCAAAAGGGAACATTTTTCCTCCAAATAACCATTTGATTTGGTAATATTGTCAAGTGCCCTACTAATTTATGTGAAGTGTTGTGTTTATTTTCTGATCCACTTATAGGGTACAAAAGGTACTTTTGAATACAGAAGATTATTCTGTGGCTGCTGCATATAATTTAGGAGGGGATACATGACATGAATCTGTAACTGAATGGAATCTGGCAGTCTTTCTAGATATGCACACATTCATATTAACCATTTTCACACTGAAACGACCAGGAATTTTAATGAAACAAACAGGAGGTAGATCTTCGGGTGGTCAGATGGGACACAGAGGAATGTTCTCTGCCTCATGACATGCCTCGGTGTCCTCACACTGCCTCCCTCTGCCCCCCCCCCCCCCCCCACCGCCGCACTATAGATCCCCGAGATTAGCGACAATGTTTGTCGCTATCTCAGAGGTAAACTCAGGAAGAGGGATTGCCTGTTCAAAACGCCCGCCAAGGGCGTTCTTCAGGGTTGCCAGAGCTGCTATTGGACAGCTCTCTCTCTCCCTGACCACGCCCCCTGCACGCTGCGAGAGAGACAGTCTTTCTCCTTGCAGCGTCGTGACCTACAGGTCACGAGAGTGATAGTGGGCCAGTGCGGCCTACAGGAGCGTCAGGGAGCGGCGGTTTTTGCGCTACTTGATCTGCTCAACCCCCTGATAAGGTAGTCTACTTTTTTTTTTATTTTTTTCAGCCCACTTCCTGTGGCTGAAGCGGTCACGTGCGCGGAAGTGTATTGCTAAAATATACTTGACGCGGAAAACTCGCGGCGGCATTTAAAAAAAAAACACATGCCGCACTGCATGCAATATCAGCTACCCCATAGTCTTTTATTGCCCTACTGTTAGGCTACGGCAAAATGCCATACCGGATACCGCACTGCACCAGTGTGAAAGGGCCCAGAGAGATATGGAGGCTGACTATGTATTTCCTTTTAGGGTGGTTTCACTCTAGAAGCTTGCAGTGCTCACACCGCATCGTACTGCAGAAATTAAGCTTCATACAACCCTGCGCCATGGTGTAGCGACAGGGTCATATGCATAGGCCCGCCCCCTGGTTATTGACGCACTCCCTGTCCGGCAGGAAGTATGTCACTGGGATTCCCGTCATGCACACTGCCTGCCTCACCCATTGACTTGCATTTCTGCATGATCCGGGCGGTAAGGTGCACTGCAGCCTTTGCGACTGCATTGTGTCAATTTGGGTACTTCCATCTTGTTGAATTGTGTCGCGTGAACTGTTCAAGTCTCTAGACTTGCAGGTCTCTTGTAGCAGGGAAGAGTACCAAGTTTGTATTTATACTTTTTCACTTTGCTAACGAGTTGACTGATATTTGTTGCACATGCCCCCCAAACCCCCTTTTCCTTTACTTTTACGTTTTTTTTCAAGAGTGCAAGGGGCATCAAGCAATGCAAATTGCCTGGCTATCCTGCTGACTACTTTCAGTCAGAGACCCTGAATGACCATGCGGATCAGATTGATTTTACTTTGACTGGATTTGCGGCATGCTTCTTTCAGGTGTGTGATTCGGACATGAAAAATCAGCAGAATGCTGGGCTACTAGTATTATTTAAAGGACATCCGAGGTGAAAATAAACTGATGAGAAAAATAATTGTATCAATCCTCGGTCTCCTAGAAATGACTTTTTTTTTTTTTAGATATCCCACAGTTTTATTTTATATTTAACCAGTTCACCTCCAAGGGTTTTTATCCTAACGGACCAGAGCAATTTTCAGTTGTCAGCGCTCCTCCCTTTTATTCCCTAATAACTTTATTACTACTTATCACAAGAAAATGATCTATACCTCGTTTTTTTCGCCACCAATTAGGCTTTCTGTGGATAGTACATTTTGCTAAGAATTTTTTTATTCTAAATGCATTTTAATGAGAAAAACAGAAAAAAAAGAAAAAAAATCATTATTTCTCAGTGTTCAGCCTTTATAGTTTTAAAATTAAACATTCTCCTGTGGATAAAACAAACACGTTTTATTTGCCCAGTGGTCCCAATAATTAAACCGTTTAGATTATGTCCCTACCACAATGTATGGCGACAGTATATTATTTTGAAATATAAGTGGTTATTTTTCTGTTTGTTCTGGCCATAATTACAAGCCCCTATGTAATAAATTAAAATTAATTTTCCCCCATAAAATATAGAATAAAAAAAGCTGAGTCCCTAAGGCAACTATTTATTTATTTTTTTTAAGCTGATTTTTTTTTTTTACAAGTGTTTTTTTTGGGGGGGAGGGTTGGAAGTGTAATTTTATTAATGATGTGTATATACTTGAAAATGTATGTATTTTGTAGGTGTAATATACTTTTTGGCCACAAGATGGCGCTAGTGAACACTCATAGGACGTGTACACTTTTTTTTTTTTTTTTTTTACACACTTTATTAAACTGTTACATTTCCTGTTTATGTGAATGGACGTAGCCGCTGTTTGCGGTCACGTCCATTCACTCCAGGCACTGCGATTGGGTAGAGGACTGTTCGGTCCTCTTCCCCAATCACCCAGCACGGGATCCCGACGGTAATGGCGGCGGTAGCGGCGGACACACGGCGGTAGCAGCGGCGGGAATGCGCGACGTATTAAAACGTCATGTTGCTGTTAATAGCGGTAAGCATGACGTTTTAATACGTTAGGATGGCGGTAAATGGTTAAATCTAGTTTTTTACTTCATTGAAGTACAGTATGTCAGAGCTCAAATCTATTAATTATTGACCCTTTTTATCTCTTTCCTGCTCTCGGGACCTATTTACTGACAGGAAAGTATTTTATGGCTGTAATTACTTATCAGTGAGGGTTATGCTATAGTCTGACCCAGTCCCGACCCGGACAGAAACTGTCACATGGATACCTGATGTTTCAGAGGGATGACATGATCCATGGACTGGTCCAGAACCACATGAAAGTTAAAGTTCTGGCATACGCTGACGACTTAATGTTGTTACTTACTGATCCGAGTAATTCTTTTCCTAGTGCCATGGAGCATGTTCTGAATTTTGGCAAGATATCAGGATTCGAGATCAATTCTGAAAAAACCTTAGTTTTGGATTTAAATTGTACCCTTGCAACAAAGGAACTTATAAGTTGTAGATATAGTGTGGGCTGGAATAATAAGTTTATGAAATATCTTGGTATAAAGATTGATAAAAATCTGAATAATCTTTTTCATCTTAATTACGGGAGTATGATTACTGAGTGCAGAAACCTTTTAAACAACTGGGATCGACCCTGTTTTAACAGTATAGGTAGGGTTGCTATCATCCAGATGATGATCACACCCAGAATGATGTTCCTATTCCAGAATTTGCCGATTTTTGTTCCAAAACTGTGGTTTAAAGACTGCCACAGATTATTTCAGGAATTTATATGGCATAAAAAAAAAGCTAGAATTTGTTACAGAACTTTAACTAAGGATAAACATCATGGAGGATTAGGTGCTCCTGATCTATACAATTATTACCTAGCTGTCCATCTGAGTAGGGTCTTGTCTTGGCGACTGGATGATCCGACCAATATATGGTCCAAATTGGAGCTAGGATGGATTGATAATAACATTGTATCCTCTTGGAACCCTAAAATATTATTTACATTTTCCAAACGTATTTTTCATCCCTTAATAAGACCAACTATACTTGCGCTCTATAACTATATTAGACCCAAAAAGGGTGTCAGGAGGCTGTCTCCAATTATATCCCTGCAAAGTTTAGGAATACCGCAATTCAGGGATAAGGTCTGGTTGTCCAGACTAGGTCTGTCAGAGTGGTCCACTCTTGGTGAGCTGACTCAATTGTTTGATTCAAATATGGCAGAGGGGGCTATTCAAGTTTCACGAAGAATATTGGGCAGTTTAAAAAAAGAATTTGGTGAGATAAGATCCTCATCAAATGAATTAGAAGCCTTGTTTATGAAGAGGATAGTTCCCCCTAAAGTGGTTTCTAAGATCTATGATATTCTTCAAAAGAGGGATGAAGTTGTGCGTCCACCTATTTTTAATAGGTGGGAGCGCGACCTTAAGACACCGATAAGTGATCAAGAATGGAAACATATTTTCAAAATTACCCGCCTGCCAATTAATCCAATACAAACTTGTGATGCAGTGGTATCAGACTCCAGGTAGATTTATAAAAGGAGGGCAAAACTCTGAAAATCTTTGTTGGAGATGTAGTGATCCTGCACCTAATTATTTACATATGTGGTACTACTGTCCAAGGATTCAACAGTTTTGGAATTGCATTTTTTACTACATTAATGAACATTTTGATCTTAATCTCGACGCCAATATATTTATGCCATTATTTGGTTGTGGCAAAGGTGTAGGCAATGGTATAGAAGATGACTCTATGTGGAAACTTGTGAATTTTGCATTGTTGGTTGCGCGAAAAATAATTGCAGAACAATGGAAAACTATATCTACGCCTGGTTTGAATGAATGGAGGAATAAGATTTCTTTTTATTTAAGAATGGAAGAAAATAATGATACAGATATATTGGACGACCAATCGGATTCCCCCGTAAATTTCTACAGATTATGGTTTTCCATCCTAGAGAAATAGCCTATGAGGGATAATTATTTTTTGCTATGAGTGAGATATCCAGAGCTTACTACGTGTAGATAGAATATTACTCCACTGTTTAATCTGTGGCTGTTTTTGTCTTTTTTTTTTTTTTCTTTTTTTTTGGTTTGTCTGAGTTTGTCTGTTTGTTTTTTGTTGCTGTTTTGTTTTGTTTGTTTTTTTTGTTTGTTTTTATTTGTAAAAGCGCATGTACTAAATGGTCCAAAATATGAATATTTATAATTAAACATTTAAGCAGACTATGATGCAAAATTGGCCCAAGCAAAAGAGCATGCTGATGAAGCTGATTTTATATAGCTCGGGCCCCGTTATGTAACGGAAAATGCTGATTGTCTGTAAAATTTAAAAAAAAAAAAAAAAAATGGATACCTGATGTTTAACTCTTTCAGGCAGAGAAAGAAAAAAAGGAACACAGCTTAGTTATTTGTGTGCTTGGCACTGTACATACACATGTCTATCTCATCATGTCACATGTCTCCTCGGTTTTCCTTTAAAAATAAAATATGGCAACCGCTGTATTCCTCTCACTTCAGTTGTCCTTTAATGTCCCTGAAAAAAAGAGCCCTGTTTTGTCAGAGTAACTTGGTAACCTGTAGATCCAATAATTGCATGTAATGCCAGACTGGTTCTGTCTTAAAGAGACTCTGTAACAAATTTTTCAGCCTTAGTTCTTCTATCCTATAAGTTCCTATGCCTGTTCTAATCTGCTCTGGCTTACTGCAGTCTTTCCTAACTGCACTGTCTCTGTAATAAATCAATGTATCTTTCCTCTGTCCTGTTTGTCGGGCTAAAGCTTGATTGTGTGGAATGTGCAGGGTTGCTTGTGATTGGTAGAAGCGATACACACCCTCTGCAGGCCCCCTGCATACTCTGAATGACTCATACACTATGCTTAGCTGAGCCTATTAGAAGCTGGTTAGTTTGTAAACACTGCCTAAAACTGTTAATTACAAGCCAGGATTGCAGCAGAGAGTGGCAGAAACAGCACAGAGGGGCACAGGAGAAAATAATGAATAGAATGGTATGCTTTTTATTGTAAGAATATTAGAGTACAGATTCTCTTTAAGCTGCCGTAATCCAGAGTACCCAGATAGCCATGGACATACAGGGAGTGCAGAATTATTAGGCAAGTTGTATTTTTGAGGAATAATTTTATTATTGAACAACAACCATGTTCTCAATGAACCTAAAAAAACTCATTAATATCAAAGCTGAATATTTTTGAAAGTAGTTTTTAGTTTGTTTTTAGTTTTAGCTATTTTAGGGGGATATCTGTGTGTGCAGGTGACTATTAATGTGCATAATTATTAGGCAACTTAACAAAAAACAAATATATACCCATTTCAATTTATTTTTTTTTACCAGTGAAACCAATATATCATCTCAACATTCACAAATATACATTTCTGACATTCAAAAACAAATCAGTGACCAATATAGCCACCTTTCTTTGCAAGGACACTCAAAGGCCTGCCATCCATGAATTCTGTCAGTGTTTTGATCTGTTCACCATCAACATTGCGTGCAGCAGCAACCACAGCCTCCCAGACACTGTTCAGAGAAGTGTACTGTTTTCCCTCCTTGTAAATCTCACATTTTATGATGGACCACAGGTTCTCAATGGGGGTTCTCAATGGGGTTCAGATCAGGTGAACAAGGAGGCCATGTCATTAGTTTTTCTTCTTTTATACCCTTTCTTGCCAGCCACGCTGTGGAGTACTTGGACGCGTGTGATGGAGCATTGTCCTGCATGAAAATCATGTTTTTCTTGAAGGATGCAGATTTCTTCCTGGACCACTGCTTGAAGAAGGTGTCTTCCAGAAACTGGCAGTAGGACGGGAGTTGAGCTTGACTCCATCCTCAACCCGAAAAGGCCCCACAAGCTCATCTTTGATGATACCAGCCCACACCAGTACTCCACTTCCACCTTGCTGGCATCTGAGTTGGACTGGAGCTCTCTGCCCTTTACCAATCTATCAAAACTTTATTGACACAAAAATAGATAAACTATTAAAATATCTCTGTAGGAGGTTCCTTGTAGATATTTCCAGCACAGAATTCAGATAGTGAATACACTTTGTCACTCTGTTCACTTATGGGCTTCTTTCTCTGTGAGGTGCCGGTATCACTATATACATTATATTAATGTTATTAATGTACGTTTATTCTATGCTTTTTTGTAGATAGTACTTTCTGCAGTTTGGCCTGATGAAGGGTCTTGTACACCCGCAACGAACGTGTCGTTGCCTTTCCCATAAAATGCATTAAGTCTACAATTAAGTCTATATGTATATCTGAATTCTGTGCTGGAAATATCTACAAGGAACCTCCTACAGAGATATTTTAATAGTTTATCTATTTTTGTGTCAATAAAGTTTTGATATTTTTGTACCTGAAGATCCTGCATGAATCTTTTCTACGGTCCTTTCTATAGTGTACAAAGTCTTGTGAAAGGGTGGAGTGGATGACCCCTAAAAGGACGATAAGGTTTTCAGTCTTTTCCTTTTTTTCAAAAAAGAACATACTCCCAATTATATTTAAACTTTACCAATCTAGCCACGGGCCCATCCATCTGGCCCATCAAGACTCACTCTCATCTCATCAGTCCATAAAACCTTATAAAACCCACTCTTGACATTTCAGCTTGTGTGTCTTGTTCAGTGGTGGTCGTCTTTCAGCCTTTCTTACCTTGGCCATGTCTCTGAGTATTGCACACCTTGTGTTTTTGGCACTCCAGTGATGTTGCAGCTCTGAAATATGGTCAAACTGGTGGCAAGTGGCATCTTGGCAGCTGCACGCTTGACCTTTCTCCGTTCATGGGCAGTTATTTTGCGCCTTGGTTTTTCCACACGCTTCTTGCGACCCTGTTGACTATTTTGAATGAAATGCTTGATTGTTCGATGATCACGCTTCAGAAGCTTTGCAATTTTAAGAGTGCTGCATCCCTCTGCAAGATATCTCACTATTTTTGACTTTTCTGAGCCTGTCAAGTCCTTCTTTTGACCCATTTTGCCAAAGGAAAGGAAGTTCCCTAATAATTATGCACACCTGATATAGGGTGTTGATGTCATTAGACCACACCCCTTCTCATTACAGAGATGCATATCACCTAATATGCTTAATTGGTAGTAGGCTTTCGAGACTATACAGCTTGGAGTAAGACAACATGCATAAAGAGGATGATGTGGTCAAAATATTAATTTGCCTAATAATTCTGCCCTCCCTGTAGTCACTAGTTCTGTTGTTGTTCGAATCTAGGTTTCCTTATTCAGAAACCCAAATAATACCATCCAAAGCAGTTCAGCACCATCTCCATCGGAGAGTCACGGAGTTGCATTCCACATCATGCTTCATGTGACTCCAATGCTTTCTCATTTGTACCCATGTTCCAAGCAAAACTGTTCCTCTTCTTCCCATTCCATCTCCTAAGGGTCGGTTCAGACAAACAGCTCCCGGCAGCTCGTTTTAATCAAACTTTTTTTGTTACTGCCCAGAAAAGCATTTAACGGCATTTATGGTTGTTTGTTGTCCTGTCACGTTTAGAAGATTAGGGGAGCGCGATGATAAATGGAATGCACACGACTGCATGTAGCATCCGGGAAAACTCTGTCAACCAATTGCTTCACTAAACGATGGCAAACAACTTTAAACCCTGCGAGATGAACGCGCCCCCTCCCCCTTAATTCTATATATAATGCACTGGATCCCTAGCATTAAACGACAGGGAAAAATGCCAGGAGCAGTCCGTCTGAACTGGCCCTTAATCTTCTGTTGATCGTTCCAGAATTCTTATGTGTAGCTTTTGTAACAATTATTCCTTTAACACAACAGGGTTCTGTAATATAATGTGATTAACGTGACCTTTCCAGTTAGTCTGGTACGAGATTTGCTGAATGCTGCTTACTCGCAACCATGGCAACAGCCCACTGTTTATACTGCCGGTCTAAATTTTCATCACTTGTCTCCCTGTTCAGTCAGTGCAAGATTTGTGCATTTTAGTGTAGTCATGCCCACAGCTGCAGGGATTTCATTATGCTATAGTAGTGCTAGAAAAAAAGGACACAGGAGCCCTTGTGGAAAAAAGGGTGCCGGCATAGGTGCCCGAGATAAATGACGAGCCAAGAAAGTATGGACACCCCTGCTTTACAGCTTTCCTGGATGTACTGCAATGACACATTCATTCCACAGGGAGGAAAGATCCTACACATCTGGGGGAATGCTGGCTCTTTTTGGCCTCTGACTAAGCAGGGGGACATGCGAAACGGCTGTCAGGCCGTCCTTTTGTACCCTCATGTATCCTTATTGTACCTATTGGAATAAATATTCTCACTGAAGCATCGACGACTGGTGCTGGACCTGCTTTTTTTCTGAAGTTTACAATTGTGATACTCTCACCAGGTAGAGAGCACAGTCGGCTCGGTAAAATTATTCCAAGTGCTTTTCCAGGACACATTGAGTGCCAGTCACCTGTTTCTTCTTTGACGTGTACAAGAATCCTCCACAGGAAAGCCCGTGACCAAATTACTCTATGCACTTTTTGTGACTGAAAAAAAAACATTCACGATAAAAACAAGAAAGCACGTTTTTAGTTTGCCAAAAGGCATGTATGGAAGAAGGTGCTCTGGTCAGACAAGACAAAATGCTTAACTTTTTGGCCACCAAGGAAAATGCAATGTCTGCTTCAAACACAACACATCCCATCGCACTAATAACACCATCGCCACAGTGAAACATGGTGGCAGCATCATGCTGTTGGGATGGTTTTCAGCAGCAGGGAATGGGAAACTGGTCTGGGTTAATGGAAAGGTGGATGATGTTAAATACAGGGGTATTCTTGAACACAACATTTGTCAGTCTGCCAGTGATTTGAGAGGTTTACTTTCCAGTAAGACAATAACCTGAAGCATGCTACTCAATCCAAAAGAGAATGTGTGGTCAGACTTGAAGATTGCTGATCGCTCTCCTAAACGAAGCCCTGGACGCTAGGACGCATCCATGGATGCGTCCAGGGTTTTGTTTAGGAGAGCGGACTTACTGTTTTTACAGATTGCGATGCGATATTACCTGTGAACCAACATTTGATATGTGTATGTACTGTGTGCTTCTGAGGAAGCGGTCTTTGGCCGTGAAACGCGTGTCAGGCAGTCCTTTGTTTTGATGTGGAGTCCTGTATGTGGTTCTTGTGGTTACCTGTCCGCAATCTAGAAGAACATTGAATACTGAAGAATAAATGTTGATTGTTCATTTAAAACCCAGTTATCTTGTATATGGACTGTATATGCAATTAGAAATCACTGGACCCCCCCTGCGAAAGTTTGGATGCCCCCACTCCCCCCCCCCCCCATAGGTGCCAAATAATTGTAATGGGGCTGCGTCTCACTAGAAAATAATTGTAATGGGGCAGCGTTTCACCATAATATAATCGTAATGCAGCAATGTTTCACCAGAAAATAAAAGTAAAGTGGGCATCATTTCACCAGAAAATAAAAGTAAAGTGGGCGTCATTTTACCAGAAAATAAACGTAAAGTGGGCAGCATTTCACCAGAAAATAAACCTAAAGTAGGCGTCATTTCACCAGAAAATAAAAGTAAAGTGGCCGTCATTTCACCAGAAAATAAACGTAAAGTAGGCAGCATTTCACCAGAAAATAAACGTAAAGTGGGCAGCATTTCAGCAGAAAATAAACGTAAAGTGGGCAGCATTTCACCAGAAAATAAACGTAAAGTGGACAGCATTTCACCAGAAAATAAACGTAAAGTGGGCAGCATTTCACCAGAAAATAAACGTAAAGTGGGCAGCATTTCACCAGAAAATAAACGTAAAGTGGGCATCATTTCACCAGAAAATAAACGTAAAGTGGGCAGCATTTCAGCAGAAAATAAACGTAAAGTGGGCAGCATTTCAGCAGAAAATAAACGTAAAGTGGGCAGCATTTCACCAGAAAATAAACGTAAAGTGGACAGCATTTCACCAGAAAATAAACGTAAAGTGGGCAGCATTTCACCAGAAAATAAACGTAAAGTGGGCAGCATTTCACCAGAAAATAAACGTAAAGTGGGCAGCATTTCACCAGAAAATAAACGTAAAGTGGGCAGCATTTCAGCAGAAAATAAACGTAAAGTGGGCAGCATTTCAGCAGAAAATAAACGTAAAGTGGGCAGCATTTCAGCAGAAAATAAAAGTAAAGTGGGCAGCATTTCAGCAGAAAATAAAAGTAAAGTGGGCAGCATTTCAGCAGAAAATAAACGTAAAGTGGGCAGCATTTCACCAGAAAATAAACGTAAAGTGGGCAGCATTTCACCAGAAAATAAACGTAAAGTGGGCAGCATTTCAGCAGAAAATAAACGTAAAGTGGGCAGCATTTCACCAGAAAATAATCGTGGCTGAGGGGGTTGCATCCCCTATAGTTACGCCCCTGCCAAAGTAACTTGTAGCTGTAATTGCCACAAAAGTTTGTTCCGCAAAGTACTGACTTTAGGGGGGTAAATAGTTATGCACGCTGACATTTTTCGTTATTTTGCCCTACTTGTTTGATTCACAATAAACCAAATAACATATCTTTAAAGTGGTAGGGCTGTTGTGTCAATGAAATAGTGAAACTCTCAAGCAATCCATTTTTAATTTCAAGTTGTGAGGCAACAAAACCGGACAAATGCCAAGGGAAGGTTGAATGTGGGGGACAGATATCCTTTTCATCCAATTAACTGTAATATAGCTAACCCATCAGTCTTCAAGGTTTTTTTTTTATAGATTTCAAGTGGAAAAAATGGTATTGGCCATCTGAGGAACCAAAGTCTCCTATCCATAGTCAATTAACTCAACTGCTATTTACTTTATCACACCCTGGACCTGTGTGCGAGCCACTTGGGGTCCACACAACACTGGCTGAGAACATATAATCTAACTTATTATTAGAGGAAAAACGTAGATGTCTACAAGACCTTTATTTCATGAACTGTATTCCTTTGTGGAAGATCGTCATTACGTATGTGTTTGATCTTATGCATCATTTTTTTCCCTGTTGAACAGAAATGGGTAGGAAGGAGATTACGTTACTCCCTAGGCAATACGTAACCAGCATCTCCATATTCTGAAGTAATTGCTTCTTGGAAACAGATTTGCACACACCTCCGCCCTTTACCATGTAATCACAGTTTCCCAGAAGCCTTTGCAGAGTTTGGTCAGTTTTCGAAAAACGTGTATTAAATCTTCACTGCTTCACACGCTCTGTGGGGCTTCTCATTGATATGCGTTCTGTTTCCTCTCCTGCCTATTTTGTAATATTCATTTATTTGTTGTGCTTTTTCCCCCCCAGACATAAAAAGACAATCCCCATGTTTGTTCCAGAATCCACGTCCAAGCTTCAGAAATTCACAAGGTAAGATCATGTCTTTCATTCGACTGAAAGTCACATCATTCCATTTATGTTGAGCAAAGATACATTTTTGTAGCTGGGCTTACAGATGGACTGCTTAAAGTGTACTGGACCTGCAGCTCGGGGTGCAAAATCAGATACTTACCTAATGAGAGGGAAGCCTCAGGATCCTATTGAGACTCCCCTTGGTTGTGTGCTGTCCACGTCGGTAAGCGCGTCCCCTCCCCGAAGATTAGCGACAATGCTTTGTAGCTAATCCTCTCGGGACCGCGCGGCTCCGCTTCTGCATTCATGGCCATGAAGTAGATGCCCGAGCCTGCCCACGCATGCGCAGTAGCATAAAACAGCAGGCTCCATGCTACTGCACATGCGTGGGCAGGCTCGAGCTTCTAAATGCATGGAAGAGGAGCTGCGTGGCCACGTCGTGGAGGGGGGCCACACACAGCAACAGGGGGACTGTGGACCACCGAGGGAAGCCTCGACAGGATCCTGAGGATTCCCTCTGCAGGGTAATAACTCATTTTGAAG
Source organism: Hyperolius riggenbachi (assembly GCF_040937935.1). Lineage (NCBI taxonomy): Eukaryota > Metazoa > Chordata > Amphibia > Anura > Hyperoliidae > Hyperolius > Hyperolius riggenbachi. The sequence goes on along the minus strand of NC_090652.1, from coordinate 75,475,311 downwards.
CCAAGCTTTGGCTTGGGTTCGCTTTAAAGTTTACCCGAGGCGGCATGGGGGCCTGGGATGCAAATGGGACACAGAGGCATGTTTCCTGCACCATGCCATACCTCTGTGTTCCCTCTGAACCTCCCTCAGCCCCCCACCTGCGCCCTGCTGTGACCCCATTTAAATCGACCGACAAGCAGCTTGTCGGTAGAGTAACAGGGAAAGGGGCATCCCTTGCAGGAGAGAATTTTGAATAGATTACGTGAAATTGATTGAATTTGCAAATCGTAATTACATGTGGCTGTCATTGCAAGATTTTATTACATTTCATGTGATCAAAATCAGCAGATTACAACCATCACTATTCCCCACTTCCTGCCCTCTTCTCCCCCCCCCTCCCCCTTCCCCTATAAACGTGATTCCTCAACTCTTTGGTAGTGGTATAGCTGAATGGGTCATGCTTCTCATAGCATCAGCCTGGCTTTCTGGTTATCTGGCTGTCACCCCTGTTCCACAGGCCATAACTTCCATTAACATCAACTGTAAGTAGCTTGACTAGTAGACCGGCCCCACCCTCTCCCTCAACCGCTCCATGCTTTATCCCCCAGCACACAGTGTTGCACCTCACAACTGCCATTGTTGAAGCAACATCGGGTCCCTGATGCCTCATGGAAGTAGGCTCTCTCTCTCTCTCTCTCTCTCTCTCTCTCTCTCTCTCTCTCTCTCTCTCTCTCTCTCTCTCTCTCTCTCTCTCTCTCTCTCTCTCTCTCTCTCTCATGTACTGTAGGATTGTGAGGATGTGGTAAGTGTGGTGGTGGTTTTGGAGTAAGATGTGTGATGTAAATTGGAGGAAGTTGGCATAGTTCCCAACTTTTGGAGGGACAGTCCCTCTTCGGCAACCCTGTCCTTCTGTCCCTCTTTCTTCCTCATTGGACCCTCTTTTGGGACTGATGTACAGATCTGTGTAACTATATGTGTTTTTCTCTTGAAAGATGTTTTTGACTCTAAATTTTATTCCCATCTTTTTTAAATTAATAATATATTTTTTACTAGCTGACCTAAGCCCATTTAAAAATGGGCTCTAGGTCTCTTCACGCCGCCACTGCCGCCAGTCAGTGCGAGCACGCACCTGCCCATCCATTCGGCTCCCTGGCCCGTCCTCCTGTCCCAACGGTTGTCTGTACTGCGCACATGCGGAGTACAAAAAAACACGGACACACAGACAGGGAAAGGATGACGAAGGGACAGTGAGGTTTCATTGTATAGGATTTTTAAATGTTAATATGAAGGACAGTGGACCAGGATAGAAAGAACCAGTGTGATTTGAATTATAGAACTACATAACTATTCCGGTGTATAGGATGACTGGGCTTATAAGACGACCCCCCAACTTTTCCAGGTAAAATATAGAGTTTGGGATATACTTGCCGTATAAGACTACCCCTCTTCCAACGCACACCAAATATAAGTTTAAAAAAATCATAAACTGGTGCTATGTATGAACGAATACTGGTGCTGTACTGTATGTGGTACCCAGTATATAACAGTATATAGGAGATTGACTTGTTAGATTGGTCAACTTTCCCTCTCCCTAAGCGGATTGGTCAGCTCTCGTTTTCTACCTGTTTATCAGAGCTGTATGGAAGAATAGATTGCGCTGTGCCCATAAAACAAGCCTCTTTCACCCTTCTGGCCCGCCCTTTTATCCTATTTACCTCCTTCTCTGCCTCTCAGATCTCTCACATGTGCGCCTGCGTCAACAGGATAGGGAGTATCACCCGACATCAGAGACGACACCCCTGACTTTTCAGATGATTTTCAAGGGTTAAAAAGTAGTCTTCTACGCCAGAGTATACAGTATTTTTTGCGTTAAATCTTTATGGTTTGTGTGACTAGGGGTGTGTTGTGGGGGGGGGGGGGGGGGGGGCTTAAGTGTCCCTCTTAGGCCCACCCGGAAGAGATGTCCAAGGAAAAGTAAAACCTGACCATACACATTATTTTTTTTATTAGCGGTTTAATATTCTGACATTTCTTTGCATCCTGAGGCAAAATGAAATCTTATTTCTGAAAATACTTCTATTTACTGGTCATCATGTGCTTATTGATTGTCTTGCAGGGAACTTATTTTAGCCAGAACTCCTCCATACCTCCTGCAGTTCTTGTCTTATAGCCAACGGTTTGTTAAATATGAAATCAATGTGAGCTGCAAAAACAGACCCGAACTGCTGTCAAAATTCAACTCCAGGCAAATATGTAAAGTGTGTTACTAAAAGGTTTATCTTACACCACTGCCAGTCCTGGGATTCAATGCCAATGGTCTTGATTCACTAAGCAGCGTTAGTACAAGCTATGCGAGATAAAATCAGCGTGCCCATGCTACCCGTGGTACTGTTGCATAGCGTGCGCTCTTAAGTTACGCGTCATTTCTGCGCGATATGATGTAGGCGCAATAGCCACCCAATCACCGTTATCTCCCAGTCACATGGATGACTGCAATGTATATCCTCCAGCCGACCACCTTCCTGCTCCAGAACGGCCTGTTAAAAGGGTGAGCTTTGACTGACTGTATCCTTTGCCAATTACAAGTCACACATCCGGCTTGACTTAAAGGGACTCCGAGCACCTCTCATGGGCATGCCTTTAAGCCAGACCACTTCCAACAAAGTCGTGCTATGACCCCTCTGGAGGAGCCTCTTGCAATGGCCATGCGTGTCACTTCCTCTTCCTGCTTCATTCAGTGATGCACTTCTCTAACAGAGAAGACAGGGGTGACCCAGAAGTTATAACATAGCCGAGATGGCAGCTGTGATTTTTAAATTGAAATCGAATGAAAACTTGGTATAGAACAGCGATTCAGGCATCAAATGAAAGAGGAGAGCAGGTTCTCATCTTTAAAGAGAACCTGAACTGAAAATAGAAAGTCAAAATAACCATACACAGGTCATACTTGCCTCCTGTGTAGTCTACTCCTCAATCTCTTTCTCCTCTCCTGCGTCCCATTTGTCCACTGTGATCAATGGATTTCTCTGTCCTCCATTTTAAAAATGGCCATTACCCCATAACAGCTTCCTGGTCAGCACACTGCTAAACTGTAATATCACCCACTTGAGCCATAGGCAAACATGGACATTACCTTGCACATTCAGTTGTAACTGACAGCTGCTGATAAATAACTGACGGCAACTGGTATATTTCATTTCTGACAAAATAGTGCCAGAACTGGAAGGGATCACTGTAAGAAGAAAATGGTGAGGTAAGTATGTAATATTCATTTGCAGCTACATCGTGTGTTTATTTTAAATAATTTTTCTCGCTTAGGTTTCCTTTTAAGTACTTTGCAGTACTGGTCGGAGTCTTAAAGGCATGCCCATGACAGATGCTCGTCGGCATGAGAGAGTCCCTTTAAAATAGGTGACGAAAGCACTGTGGGCGGGTACAAGGGGGTCATAGCAACACACACCAGCAACATGATTGACGTTTAGCTATACCAATCACAGTGGTCATAAAGTTCTGGGTACATTCCCGTTGGCTCTGACAATCCCGTGGGTGAGCCATGCAATGTTTACACACTACAGCCATTGCCATTGATCTAAAAGCAGACATCCAATCTCATGATTTAAAGACCATGAGATGATAATGAAATCGTGATCTTTGAATCATGAGAGTGAATCTCCGCTGGAGGGCAGGGCAGCCATCAGGGGGGGGGGGGGGGCAACTGACACTGCAGTGAGGGGCCCAGGGCTTCTGGGGGCCCTGGGCCCCCCCAAAGTGCTAGAAGGTCAGCATGTGCTGGCTGTGGGCCTGTGGCTCACTAACCAGCACACCGCATTCCAGCACTGAGAGAAGAGTGACATCAGCGCTTGGACGTGGGGAGCAGATGAGTGAGCACGCTTTCTACCACCTATATCTGGCTACAGGCTACCTATACTGGCCCAGCACCTATACCTGGCTACCTATACTGGGACTGGAACCACCTATACCCTAGCTACCTATACTGGGGGACCACCTATACCTGGCTAACTATACTGGGGCACCACCTATACTTGGCTACCTATACTGGGGCACCACCTATAGCTGGCTACTTATAATGGGGGAACCTATACCTGGCTACCTATACTGGGGCACCTATGCCTGGATACCTGTACTGGGGCACCTATACCTGGCTACATATACTGGGGACACCTATGCCTGGATACCTATACTGTGGGCACCTATACCTGGCTAGGGCAGGGGGACGAGCTGAGACAGAAGGGGACAAGAGGTAACACAAGGGGATAAAAGAGGCACAGGGGGAACAGAGGAGGACAGAAGATGCACAGGGAGAAAAGAGATGAGACGGGAACATGAGGTCACACAGAGGGACACAAAGAGGCACAAACTGAGGTGAGACAGAGGGGGGCAGAAGAGGCACAGGAAGAAAAGAGGCGGACAAAAGAGAATGGATAAAGGATAAGAACAGACCTACAAGTCCCTATCTCATTTGTTAACTGGGGACTACCTGTATTTTGATATTATTTGGCTCCACCCACAACATGCCATGGTCACACCCACTTTTTGCAACATCACGCTGTGCATGCCGCTTTCTTCAGCGTCGGAGCCATGCACATTTTTTGCCGTAGCGCACATCACGCATGGACACGGGGGTGGGGTGGCTAGTGGGTGGGCACAGCAACCAGGGACGGGGGGCCCAGGCCTGAAGATGTATGAGGGGCCCCAAAATTTCTGGTAGCAGCCCTGCTGGAGGGTATATTGCAGTCATCCACGTGACTGGATGTGAAAGGGAGATAATAGGGATTGGCTGGCAAGTGTGCCTGCATCATATTTTACAGAAATTACAAGGAGCATGCATAACTTAAGAGCACAAGCTACGGAACAGTACCACGTGTAGACTGATTTTATTTTACGCTGCTTGTACTAACACAGCTAAGTGAATCAAGGCCAATAGATCTAGGCAAGACAGACTAGCCAGCCCCGTGACCTCACTTTGCTCCAGTGCAGGGAAACACTACAGCTTGGTCACTGACCGACCTTTGTTATGCTTATTGAACAGTGAAAGTAGATTAACCTGATCAGACTGAAGAAAATGCTAAAGAGGTGTGGCCCAATCAGCAATAGATTTTCATTTAACCCCTTGCACTCTGATACATGTACACAAAGACTTTCATAAACATAAATAAAAGTGTAGCTTTGCAACATATGATGAGCTAGTAACTAAATCAATTTTACACACATATGCTGGGGGGTTACAGCAACCAGTATAGGCATGTGTGTCTGTGCCCTTACACACATATGCTGGGGGGTTACAGTTACCAGTATAGGCATGTGTGCCTGTGCCCTTACACACACATAGCTGGCGAGTTACAGCTACCAGTATAGGCACGTGTGTCTGTGCCCTTACACACATATGCTGGGGGGTTACAGCTATCAGTATAGGCATGTGTGTCTGTGCCCTTACACACACATAGCTGGCGAGTTACAGCTACCAGTATAGGCACGTGTGTCTGTGCCCTTACACACACATAGCTGGTGGGTTACAGTTACCAGTCTAGGCACGTGTGTCTGTGCCCTTACACACATATGCTGGGGGGTTACAGTTACCAGTATAGGCACGTGTGTCTGTGCCCTTACACACACATAGCTGGCGAGTTACAGCTACCAGTATAGGCACGTGTGTCTGTGCCCTTACACACACATAGCTGGCGAGTTACAGCTACCAGTATAGGCACGTATGTCTGTGCCCTTACACACACATGCTGGCGGGTTAGAGCTGGCAGTATAGGCATGTGTGTCTGTGTCCTTACACACATATACTGGCAGGTTACAGTTACCAGTATAAACATGTGTGTCTGTGCCCTTACACACACATGCTGGCAGGTTACAGTTACCAGTATAGGCATGTGTGTCTGTGCCCTTACACACATATGCTGGCAGGTTACAGTTACCAGTATAGGTATGTGTGTCTGTGCCCTTACACACACACATGCTGGCAGGTTACAGTTACCAGTATAGGCATGTGTGTCTGTGCCCTTACACACATATGCTGGCAGGTTACAGTTACCAGTATAGGTATGTGTGTCTGTGCCCTTACACACACACATGCTGGCAGGTTACAGTTACCAGTATAGGCATGTGTGTCTGTGCCCTTACACACATATGCTGGGGGGTTACAGTTACCACTATAGGCATGTGTGCCTGTGCCCTTACACACACATGCTGGCAGGTTACAGTTACCAGTATAGGCATGTGTGTCTGTGCCCTTACACACATATGCTGGCAGGTTACAGTTACCAGTATAGGCATGTGTGTCTGTGCCCTTACACACATATGCTGGTGGGTTACAGCTACCAGTATAGGTATGTGTGTCTGTGCCCTTACAAACATATACTGGCAGGTTACAGTTACCAGTATAGGCATGTGTGTCTGTGCCCTTACACACATATGGTGGCGGGTTACAGCTATCAGTATAGGCACGTGTGTCTGTGCCCTTACGCACATATGCTGGGGGGTTACAGCTACCAGTATAGGCACGTGTGTCTGTGCCCTTACACACATATGCTGGCAGGTTACAGCTACCAGTATAGGCATGTGTGTCTGTGCCCTTACACACATAGCTGGTGGGTTACGGCTACCAGTATAGGCACGTGTGTCTGTGCCCTTACACACATATGCTGGCAGGTTACAGCTACCAGTATAGGCATGTGTGTCTGTGCCCTTACACACATAGCTGGTGGGTTACGGCTAACAGTATAGGCACGTGTGTCTGTGCCCTTACACACATATGCTGGGAGGTTACAGCTACCAGTATAGGCATGTGTGTCTGTGCCCTTACACACATATACTGACAGGTTACAGTTACCAGTATAGGCATGTGTGTCTGTGCCCTTACACACATATGCTGGCGGGTTACGGCTACCAGTATAGGCTTGTGTGTCTGTGCCCTTACACATATGCTGACTGGTTACAGCTATCAGTATAGGCATGTGTGTCTGTGCCCTTACACACATATGGTGGCAGGTTACAGTTACCAGTATAGGCATGTGTGTCTGTGCCCTTACACACATAGCTGGTGGGTTATGGCTACCAGTATAGGCACGTGTGCCTGTGCCCTTACACACATATGCTGGGGGGTTACAGCTACCAGTATAGGCAGGTGTGTCTGTGCCCTTACACACATATGCTGGCAGGTTACAGCTACCAGTCTAGGCACGTGTGTCTGTGCCCTTACACACATATGCTGGCAGGTTACAGTTACCAGTATAGGCACATGTGTCTGTGCCCTTACACACATATGCTGGGGGGTTACAGCTACCTGTATAGGCACGCGTATCTGTGCCCTTACACACATATGCTGGGGGGGTTACGGCTACCAGTATAGGCATGTGTGCCTGTGCCCTTACACACATAGCTGGCGGGTTACAGCTACCAGTATAGGCATTTGTGTCTGTGCCCTTACACACATATGCTGGCAGGTTACAGCTACCAGTATAGGCATGTGTGTCTGTGCCCTTACACATATGCTGACTGGTTACAGCTTTCAGTATAGTCATGTGTGTCTGTGCCCTTACACACATATGGTGGCAGGTTACAGTTACCAGTATAGGCATGTGTGTCTGTGCCCTTACACACATAGCTGGTGGGTTACGGCTAACAGTATAGGCACGTGTGTCTGTGCCCTTACACACATATGCTGGGAGATTACAGCTATCAGTATAGGCATGTGTGCCTGTGCTCTTACACACATATGCTGGGGGGTTACAGCTATCAGTATAGGCATGTGTGCCTGTGCCCTTACACACATATGCTGGCGGGTTACACCTACCAGTATAGGCACGTGTGTCTGTGCCCTTACACACATAGCTGGTGGGTTATGGCTACCAGTATAGGCACGTGTGCCTGTGCCCTTACACACACAGCTGGCGGGTTACAGCTACCAGTATAGGCATGTGTGTCTGTGCCCTTACACACATATGCTGGCAGGTTATAGTTACCAGTATAGGCACGTGTGTCTGTGCCCTTACATACATAGCTGGCGGGTTACAGCTACCAGTATAGGTATGTATGTCTGTGCCCTTACACACATATGCTGGCGGGTTACAGCTACCAGTATAGGCATGTGTGTCTGTGCCCTTACACACATAGCTGGTGGGTTATGGCTACCAGTATATGCACGTGTGCCTGTGCCCTTACACACATATGCTGGGGGGTTACAGCTACCAGTATAGGCAGGTGTGTCTGTGCCCTTACACACATATGCTGGCAGGTTACAGCTACCAGTCTAGGCATGTGTGTCTGTGCCCTTACACACATATGCTGGCAGGTTACAGTTACCAGTATAGGCACATGTGTATGTGCCCTTACACACATATGCTGGGGGGTTACAGCTACCAGTATAGGTATGTGTGTCTGTGCCCTTACACACATATGCTGGCGGATTAAGGCTACCAGTATAGGCACGTGTGCCTGTGCCCTTACACACATAGCTGGTGGGTTACGGCTAACAGTATAGGCATGTGTGTCTGTGCCCTTACACACATATACTGGGGGGTTACAGCTACCAGTATAGGCATGTGTGTCTGTGCCCTTACACACATATGCTGGCAGGTTACAGCTACCAGTATAGGCACGTGTGTCTGTGCCCTTACACACATAGCTGGTGGGTTATGGCTACCAGTATAGGCACGTGTGCCTGTGCCCTTACACACATATGCTGGCGGGTTACAGCTACCAGTATAGATATGTGTGCCTGTGCCCTTACACAAATATGCTAGCGGGTTACAGCTACCAGTATAGGTATGTATGTCTGTGCCCTTACACACATATGCTGGCGGGTTACAGCTACCAGTATAGGTATGTGTGTCTGTGCCCTTACACACATATGCTGGCGGGTTTCAGCTACCAGTATAGGTATGTGTGTCTGTGCCCTTACACATATATGCTGGCGGGTTACGGCTACCAGTATAGGCATGTGTGCCTGTGCCCTTACACACATATGCTGGTGGGTTACAGCTACCAGTATAGGCATGTGTGTCTGTGCCCTTACACACACATGCTGGCGGGTTACGGCTACCAGTATAGGCATGTGCGTCTGTGCCCTTACACATATATGCTGGCGGGTTACGGCTACCAGTATAGGCACGTGTGCCTGTGCCCTTACACACATAGCTGGCGAGTTACAGCTACCAGTATAGGCATGTGTGTCTGTGCCCTTACACACATATGCTGGCGGGTTACGGCTACCAGTATAGGCATGTGCGTCTGTGCCCTTACACATATATGCTGGCGGGTTACGGCTACCAGTATAGGCATGTGTGTCTGTGCCCTTACACACATATGCTGGGGGGTTACAGCTACCTGTATAGGCATGTGTGTCTGTGCCCATTCCTCCCATTCCTGATTCACAGACTTCCATAGCTGTAGGCTACAGTCTCCCTGTGGAGCCCTGTCTGTGCCCCACCCCCTTTCAGCCAGAAATGCATGCTAATGCTGAGCCAAGAAACCGCAGCTGAGCAGCCCCATCCACTGTACCTGCCTGCAATTTTAGCATCCCTTCTTCTTCAGCTTTGGTACAAGATTTTTATGCAGAAGATACTGATGCAAAATGATACCAAGTGCTAAATACTAAGCTTAAAGTTGCACTGCAAATTGTAGAATGTACTACGTTATTCAGGATACCCACTCTCACATTAATCATCCTGGCTTCAGCACCAGAACACTTCCTATATCTTTATATTGCTGCATATTCATATGTAACTCCGCCCTCCTAGTGATTGCTTAGGCCAGGGCCGGATTTACCTCACAGGAGCCTATAGGCACAGATGTCCTGGCACCCTAGACTTCACCCTCCCCGAACCTACAAACCCCTGCCGAACCGCACCGCAAGTGTGCTGGCTGTCCCAGCTGTCACTCCTCTCTTACTTCCATTGCCCAGCGTAGGTAGCGACAGGTGCCCTTTAGTATTAGGTAGCCAGAGGTACAATCAGTATACGTAGCTAGAGGTGGCACTCAGGGAAGGGAGTGAGCCACCTTTCCATCATCAGGCGCCTTATGGTAAATCTGGCCCCCAAGCACTACGCCCCCCCCCCCCCCACCCTTTCTCTTTATAGTGGTCCCCTGTGCAGTTTTTGGCAACATAACGACTTGCCCGGGCCGGTTCAAGGGGCTCTGGGGCAAGCTGAATTGGAGGCCCCCTGTCTTTGCCTCTATGGCAGCGCCGGCCCTGGATTCGCCCATCCCGGCCAGTGTGCGCCTCCATTAGTCTGTGCAATCTTCATCCCTGCTGGCCACATCTTCTCAGTGACCTGGCGCATGTCAATCCTCTATAATAAACCCTAACTGTCGCTGCGTCCAGCAGCTGTCCCTGTGTCCCAGGTTTTTTGTTACTGCGCATGTGCGCAGTAACGGACAGCTGGACAGGACCAGGGAGCGAGGTGGGCGGGCGCGTGCGCGGTAGGCGCACGCTCGGTGGCTGCGAGCAAGGCGGGCGCGCATGCACACTGGCAGCGGCGGCCAAAAAATAAGACCTAGAGCCCTGTTTTTAAACGGGCTTGGGTCTACTAGTATGTAATAACATGGGCCAGGCCACGGAAGAAAGGCTCCCCTGTGAGGAGGAAGACGGAGTGCAGGGAGCCACAGACTAATGGAGGAGCGCACCAGCCGGGACAGGTGAGTTGCTATGCTGCCAAAACTCTGCTGTGGGACACCTATAAAGTTTGGGAGAGACATGGAGGGGGGGCGGCAGCCAGCTCTGGGGGTTAGTAGGGGAATTTGAAATCAGCAAAGGGGACCCTAATGCCATGGGGGTAGGGGTCATGGGGGCCCTCAGGGTAATTTTGCTTGGTGGGGGGGAGGGGACATTGTAACTAGATCCGGCGCTTGTGTGAACCCATCCTCATGATTACATACAGTTACGTATGCATAATTAACCATGGAGTTTGCAAAGCAGGACCTGTAGTGCAATGGATAAACGCCCTGACTGGAGACTGTGGGTGTTCTTTATCACTTATAACAGGTGGATTTAAAGGGAACCTAAACTGAGAAGGATATGGATTTTTCCTTTTAAAATAATACCAGTTGACTGACTCTCCTGCTGATCCTGTGCCTCTAATACTTTTAGCCACAGCCCCTCAAAAAGCATGCAGATCAGGTGCTCTGACTGAAGTCAGACTGTGTGTGTCAGGTGTGTGATTCAGCCACAGAGATCAGCAGGCACTAACAATAGGGGATGCGACCCCTGCCGTCACGGGGGGGGCGTTCGGGACTTTTTTTTTGCAGGGGGGCCCTGGGCTTTGTAGGTACGCCCCGGTCAGCAGAACTGACAAGCAACTGGTATTGTTTAAAAGGAAACATCCATACCCCTCTCAGTTAAGGTTCCCTTTAAGGTGCCCATACATCAGACGATGTATGGACAGATCGATCAGGACACAGATCTCTCACTGACTGGAGAGAGAATTGTTGCCTGCCCATACACTGCAGGCCGATTCCCGATCGATTTTGCATGAAAGCTCTTAGGAATCGGCATTATGGCGCCGCATCCGCCACCTCATAACCCCCAACGCTGTTCCCCCTAATGTTAAATGTGCCCCATGTGTGAATACTTTGTTGGTGTCTGCCACTGGCGCATGTGTGATGTCACCTGCGCCTACCTATACGCCAGCAACCATGTGGAGCGCCTGCATGTGGACGGAACATGGAGCCTGCAGCGGACACTGACAGGTAAAGTATTACACACGGGTCATATTTCACACTGAGGTGGACAGTGTCGAAGGTTCCATCGCGTTTGCAGCATGTCCAATCGGTTGCATCGTCGATCAGTCATGCTCTTGTCGGCACCGTTTTTCATCTGTTTGATTATAATAGTCGAATCAGATGGTCATCTGATGTATGGCCACCTTTAGAGTCTATAGAGTTTGTGAGTACCAAAGAAATGCCCTTGTCAGTGTGCTGACTGATACCTGATAATATAGCATGCATTTCCATCTCCTTCACAGATTGTTGTGCATCTTTTCTTTTTGCTTCCTGTACCTCCCTATGCCCCTCCTAGGCTGGCAATCACACTGAATACCAGTAATAGCTGTTGACGCCATTAATTTGCCTTCAGCCATTTATGTATTCTGCCACAATTACTCTGTGATATGTGTAGAGTACAGCAGCGCTTTCTTCTGTGGCAATCATGTCCTGTGCGCTGTTTACTCACCCTGACTGCCCGACAAGCAGAATGGCCCCACTTATAGCAGAATGGCCCCAGCACCTCCTCACAGAAGCGGCCCACAACAAGTGATGAATAGCAGCATGAATATTTTGCAGGTGCCTACTTATGAATAAAACATTGTTATTCTGGCTGCTCAGAAATGACTCCATTTAAGACTCCTACAGACGCTTGAACTGACTTCTTATTGCCATTTTCATTTACCTCCATCCAACAGCTTGTTACTGTTTACATATTCCACAGCAGATTTACTCACCAAAACAAGGGTCAATATTTGTATGCTGAGGAAGAATTTAAAGAGGAACTGTAATTTAGGATTGAACTCCATCCCAATCAGTAGCTGATACTTCCCTTTCCATGAGAAATCTTAATTTTTTCTCGAAAAGATCATCAGGGGGGTCTGTATAACTGATATTGTGGTGAAACCCCTCCCACAGTGTCATGTCATGACCAAGGTGCTGACAGTTTCCTGTCTGTAAGGCTTGATGCATTGTGGGAAATAACAGCTGTTTCCAACTGCCAAGCAGCCAGTATCTCCCTCTGTGCATATGTATTATTTTTTTTTATTAAAAATCTGTGGTGTGTGTAATTTAACTTTTCGCCCCTAGATGGCGATATAAACCCTCCCTGGTTTACCAGGAAGTGTTTAATTTTTTTGTGTTTGTTTTTTGTTTTTTTTTACACACGTTCATTAAAGAGAATCTGTACTCTAAAATTCTTACAATAAAAAGCATACCATTCTATTCATTATGTTCTCCTGGGCCCCTCTGTGCTGTTTCTGCAACTCCCTGCTGCAATCCTGGCTTGTAATTGCCAGTTTTAGGCAGTGTTTACAAACAAAAGACATGGCTGCTAACCAGAGTGTGATAGGCTGAGAACAGCTTACTGTGCGACTCATGCAGAGCTTGGAGAGGGTGTGTAAAGCTTCTGCCTATCACAAGCAGTGCTGCGCATTCCACACATTCCAGCCTGAGCCCGACAAGAGCCAACAGAGGAAAGAAGATAAGATTTATTACAGAGACAGTGCAACTAGAAAAGGCTGCAGTATGCCAGAGCACATTAGAACAGGTATAGGAACTTATAGGATAGAATAAATAAGGCTCAAAATTTTGTTACAGAGTCTCTTTAACGTTCTTTATTATGAATGGACATGGCCCCTGAATGGGGTCATGTCCATTCATTACAGGCACTGTGATTGGTTTAGGGAAGCCTTGCTCACCTTCCCCAACCGCCGACACGGAAATACCGCCGCTCGGGGGGACTGTCACATGCATGGGTGCGTGCACCGCCGCAAGAATACTCGTCCAGCTTGCCTTTCGCGGTACCTATCTGGACAAAAATACTCGTCCAGATAGGCTTAGGTGGTTAAACAATACCAGATGCCTGGTTGTCCTGGTGAGCTCTTTGGCTACAGTAATCTTTGAATCGCACACCTGGAACAAGCATGTGGCTATTTCAGTCAGACTTCATTTAGAAGCATCTGATCTGCATGCTTGTTCAGGGTCTATGGCTACATGTATTAGAGGCAGAGGATCAGTAGGACAGCCAGGCAACTGGTATTGCTTAAAAGGAAATAAATGTCGCGCTCCATATCCCTCTCACTTCAGGTTCCCTTTAAAACCTCATTTAACACATTTTTTTTTTTTGCAACCACTCATTGATTTCAGTTTATTAATTAAAATAAATAACTAAACTTAGTACAATACATTGCAGTTATATTTTATTATCATTCTACCTAACAATCACTTTTCCATATACAGTATATTATTTTCACATTACATACCATACTATTTCCATCTAGTTTTTTCAATATACATATACACACGATCTTTCATAATTCTATCCTCTTTGTTGTTTATACAAGCAAATAATAAAGTTTGCTATATATTGATTGAATACATTGAATATGTTACATACAATTTATTCAGGTTTAAAACAATTTGTCAATCTATCACGCATCCATAAAATCCTTGGCAAAGTTGGTCTAAATCAGGTCCAATCTCAAATTCTTCCTTTTCCAACTAAAATAGCATGGAACCTGTGGGCAGACAGCATTGAAAAGACTGTGTCACTACTGCCCATCCACAGACTATCATCTCCCAGCATGCATTAGAGATGCATGACTTCTCTGGGAACTTCAAAAGGATGTACAGCCGTGATTTCTCCTGGGGAAGCTAGCGGATCCCATATGGATGGGGGGGGGGGGGCAGCATCCCGTAGCTAAGTAACGACAGTCACACCAGACTGAAAAAGTGGTGGAGGGGGCCACACAACTGTTGTAAGGGCCCGTTTCCACTAGGGCCAAATGTGGCCCGAATCTGCTTCAAATCGGCAGCGTTACCCTGTAGGTGAGTCCGGCGGGGAAACGCTGCCTGAACATTGAATTGTTTGCTTTCAGTATCGCACTGTGGTGCAATTGTGGGCGGTATGCTGCAGATTAACCACTTCCTGCAAACGGACATTTTAATTTCAGTTTTTTGCATTTTTCAGTGCAAAACAGACACGATCGCAGTACACCGGCGGGTGCATACGTACATACATACATTCGTGTGGCCACTTTCTAACGCCTATGGGCGCTCAGGAAGTGGTTAAGTGATCTGGATGCATGCTCGCATCACTCCAAGCACTGGAAACCGGCCCTAACTGTGAATACAGTAACATCCTTATTGCAAATAGTGGGACATGGCCTTCCCTTCCATGGCCTGCTGGTATATTATCTCTGCTTATTTATATTTTCTCATGTGTCCGTTGTACAGCCCACATACTGTATGCAGTAATGGGAAAGGATATTCAATAACTCTGTCATCTATTCTGAATCAGAGGTAATATCAGCCAGGGTTCCGGTCAGTGCATTTCAATAACACCAGAAACAATTGGCGTAGATTGCAGGAATCTTGATGTAAGATAACATCTTGGTTTATTACATAATAGGCAACCTTTCGCCATTCCTTTCACTAAGAATTCTCCATCAGCGGTACAAATGAGTAGCTTCAGTAAGAATAACATATACATTTATATATACGGTACCTGCTTGTGTTGCTTATTTAGATTGCTTTACAGTTTTCAATTTCATTTAAGACCTTTCTAGTGATTGAATTGCAATACAGGGAGATTGTACTATAGCAAGAATTTCAATGACAGCGATATGAAATAGGTTTATGACCAGCTGCCCATTCAGTCTCAATTATGTGAAGTCAGGAGCATGTCTGAGTAATATAGAGCCTATGGCAAACACTGAAATTGCGCCCCCCCCCCCCCCCCCCCCCTCTCCTGGTCAGAGCCTTCTTCCCCTCTAAAAACAGCATCCTTTCTCACGTACATGTGTTAGGGTTGCCTGTGTTTTTTGGCTTGGAATATTGGTGAAGTTACTTTTTTGGAAATATCTCTATTCTCTCTGTGTCCTCTTTTCTAACACTAAACCATGTGCACCCTACATATGTTAAGCAGCCATGTTCCCCAGATAACAGAACAAATCTGATCTGAGGTCTGAGTGACGGCGAGGCATAGTGACAGGCATGGGGGTGCAGCACAGGGGCAAGCATGGGGATGCAGGCATGGCAGCGCTGTACAGGAGCAGAGATGGCGCCCATGGTGCTGTGGCACCCATGGCACCCCTCTAGATACGCCTCTGCATGAAGTAACCTAAAGGCAACATGTATAGAGAGGAATATGGAGAAAGCCGTCTTTATTACCTACCAGTGTGACAGTTATGTTGATCCACTGCAGCTAATGACTCACAAATTGCTCCCTCAGCCGTACTGGTATGCAGATTAGGAATCCTAATTCAAGTCTGTAGCCACTTGCTTCAAGCTACAGCAAAGTCCCTAGTATCCGGCACCTGCGGGGGATCGACTGATGCCGGATACATGTGCTTGTCGGTTGCCTGAGCAACCAACCGAGAAAGCACAAACCTCCACCCCTCCTCCCCCCAGGATAAAATACTCATGGAGCCTCCAGTGACATCCTTTAGCTCCAAGCAGGCTCCTGGCGGCTTTCCCGTGTCGTCCGCATTCCCACGTTGGGTCACATTACACACCGGAGAGCCGCTAGGAGCTACAGGAAGGATAGAAGACGATGCTGGAGGCTTGGTGGGTATTTTATGGCCAGCATACCCCCCCAAAAGCAGTCCCCATAATCCCCTCAGGCATGCTGGCTAGTTGAGACTTCCGGTTGCCTGAGTTCCAGATAACGGGGACTTTTCTGTAGTTATAGGGTTGTAACTCAGGGGGACATTTATCAAGAGTGTCTGAGACCAAATATTAGTAGGTGTTTAGAAATCCGTGCAGAACTGTCTCAGGCATCCTAAGAAATCACTAGATAGTGCAGATTCCTTCTTAAACTGTTAGGAATAGGAGGAGTTAGGAAGGTCTCTCAGGCAGTGCAGTGTGTGAGGGAAATTACTGTTGCTGAGGTAACCAACACATCTGCTGTCAACAAGCTCTGAGTGAGGGGGGGGGGGGATGAGGGGGGGAGAGCACTTCACAAATCACATCTAGCCTGCACTGCTGCACTATCTGGAGAACTGCTATGCAGCACTCCAATCTGCAGCAGTTTAGGGATGGATTTGCAATTTTTTTAACTGTAGTGCAGCTCTAGAAATCCACTCTAAATTGCCGGTATTACGTAGGATTTGAGAAGTTTCTTCTTATCATGCAGAACAGTTCCTCTGCTGGTTAGAACAGTTTTAGAAGAAAAAAACTGTTGGTAATGCTTTGATAAATCTGGCCCTCAGACACCGCTAAAGTGGCCATACGCTGGTCGAACAAAACTGACTTCTCTGCCATGAGTCTGGAGAGTTGTGCTGCTCGCCCAGGCCCTGTACATCCAGCTAGGGATTGTCTGCATAGATACAGAGATTACTTGACACTTAGTCAAGTTTTTTTAGTTTCTAGCAAATAAACACATGCGAAATGTCACAGATGTGTGTTTACACAGCACCATACACATTTTGTTTTTCGAATAACCTGGAAAATCTCTGCAGGACTGTGTAATATTGCAGCTGACGCCGGGTTAGCAGGTTGATCCGCTAGTTATTACAGAACAAGCATGATATTTAGATTGCGTGGGTGAAGGCAGTGAAGGGCTTGCTCCAAATGCCATGAAGAAACCTCTTTGTTTTCAGCTGTGAGAGGGAAAAGGCAGAAGCGTGATATTAGCTGGCTGTTCTCAGTCCGGTACCTGCATCGCTCTGCTGTGTGTGTCTGCAGTCTGCCAGGTGAAGAGGAATTATATGGCGTACTGTATACTTCTGTAAGGAATGGATCACATAATCCTCAAGTCACTCTTAAGCCTTTTACACAACGCTAGATGAAACTTGGCCGAGGCACCGATAACTACCCCCTCTGCCAAGAATCTGGCGCAGTAAATAGACTGTTATTATTTATTTATTTTCAGACAGTTGTTTTGTCCTGGCCCATAGTGCTTCATCACCACCTATCACCACCCTCTGCAAAATACAATACAGCTAAGCTTAAAGAGACTCTGTACTTTAAAAAAAGCCCTCTGGGGGATACTTACCTTGGGAGGGGGAGGCCTTAGGGTCCTAATAAGGCTTCCCCGTCCTCTGTAGCTGCGAGGAATCCAGCGCTGTCTTCCACAAATCCTCCTGGAATCCTCCCCCGACAAGCCTGACGAGAGGCTTTATTTACCTTTCCGGGATCCAGCGCAGGCGCAGTAGCGGCTCTTCATTTGGGTAAGGCGGAAATGGCCGATCCCAATTGTATCCACTCTACTGCACCGGCACAAAAGGACTCGCACCTGCGCAGTGGAGCGGATCGATCGGGTTCGGTTATTTTTGCCTTAACCAGAAGGAAGAGCGGCTAGTGTGCCTGTGCAGGATCGCGATAGGTAAATATTTACCTCGCTGCACTTCAGGGGACCCGGGAAGTCTAACGGAGGGATGCAGTAGGACGGGGAAAGTCTCATTAGGATCCAGAGGCTTCACTCTCCCGAGGTAAGTATCCCACAGAGGGATATTTTTTTTAATTACAGATCCGCTTTAAATTGGGCCTGAACTCTTCCACAGGACAGAAGGAAAACATAGAGAAATGCACTCTGTATGTATTTAGATAGTTTAGCCTGTCTGCTTCCTCCTTATCTGTGAATAATCCATAGTGTCATTTGATCTCTCAGCTGTGTCCCCTGGCTGCCTCTGCAGGGCAGCTAAATTTGTAAACACAGGGGGCTTGAGTCACTAAAACGTGCAAAGTGTTAGCACGCCAGTGAAAAGCCACTTTGCACGTGCTAACATGCGCGTAAGAGTTTGTGCACGTAAAGTTTTGCACGCAAACGCTTCGCGTACTAAGTACCGTGAACTGCACTGACTTCCCGTGATAATGATAGTTAGCATGCGAAGTCAGTGCAGATCATGCGAGCGCAATGTAAAACATTGATTATTACTGTATATACTTCATTATGCGGCGCACGTAAGACTTTGCGCGTGCCGCTTTACAGTACCGCACATGTTAATGTAACCACCATTCATAATTACATTAACTTACTCTATTTTACTGTGCGGGCGAAGCTCCATTGATTTCAAGGCTTTGTACGTGCAAACTAGGGTGCTAAGTAGTTTGCACGTGCAAAGTTTTAGGCGTGATAACTGAGTTATCACACTTTTGTGAATCATGCTCAGGATGTTAACCCTATGTCTGCTCCCATGAAAGCAGAAAGTAGACACACTGCACATTTTATAGCAGGATTTGTATCGGCTGTAACAAAGAAATAATTTCTTTAAAGGTTATTAGGCTGTTGCTTATCTTTTAGTGTTTAAAAGGGCTTTATTGAAAGATATAAACACAATAGTATAAATATGCACTTCATACAAAGTATCAACATCAGTATCTCCTAGATGCTATCAACCAGACATATACAAGCATTAGGCGGGAGATAATAGAGTATAAGAGCCAAATGATAGGCTAGAAGGTAAACCCTCAGAGTACATAAATAAAATATTTTACAACCAAGAAACATAACCCAACAACAAAACTCCAGGCATCTTCCCTCCCACTAATCCATCCAAGAATACAGCATGATAATCCACAGATTAACAGAGTAACACCCCATTCAGTAAAAGGGGATGCGGGCGATCAGGGTCCATCACCCTGTTCCTGAGATCTATGCTCATTCCACCCATCCCAGTCAGGTTGAAACGTATCCCAAGTAGATAAAAGAACATGAGAAAGTCTGCCAACATCCCTAATAAGATCAACTCGGGTTACAAATTGGTGTTGCTTTTCTGTTAGAGCAGAGAGGAAGTTCTGCATTCAGTTCCGCTTTAAAGTAAACCTGTAGGGGAAAAAAAGCTACTTACCTTGGGTGGGGGGGGGGGGGGTGCGTCTAAAACTGGAGAGCGTTTGGGAGGGTCAGGCAGCCGGATCCCTGGTACGGCTAAGCAAGGTATGGTGTCCCCAGTATGGCCAGGTGTCCCCGTATTCCAGGCAGCCATTAGTCACTTCCCAGGCTCTAGCGATGAGCAGCTGTGGATCCCTCTGCTCTGGACCGCTCAGTCCTGGGTCGCAGCTTGATGATGCCATCAAGCCGGGACCCTTCACTTATGCCAGAGCGAGCGGGTATGCCGGCCAGAGCGGAGGGTAGCGCCGATCGCCGGAGGAACGTCAGGAAGGTGAGTGGATCCTCTTCTTCCCCTCCTACCGCCGCTGCTCTAATAGTGATTACTACGATCCGCCGGTGATCACATGATCAGGAGCTGATCGCGATGGCTTCTGATCACTGAGGGGAGATGTCAGCTGTCATATGACAGCTTAATCTCCCTTCTTGGGTGCGCATGATTGCGTCGGGAGCGGAAACGGCAGGTGGTGTAAATCCTATGCCGCATCAGGCTTAGACGGCCACAAGTGTGGTGTAGGATTTACGGGCGGTCTGGAAAAGGTTAATATAACGAATTTACAGTAAACAAAGCAACGCGTTTTGTGGGTCTCTGTTCACTTCCTCAGGCCAAATAAAATGCCGAAGGGCTTCAAAAGCCCGGTACAGCACCTCTTATAGCTGGAAACTCGCGGTTTGAGCAGGTCAGTATGGGCAACCTTCGTGTCTCACTCATGACAAGTTAACCTTAGTCTTGGGCAGCGGGTATAAGCAGTTATTATCTCTGGGGTCCGCCTCTGATGATCTGCCTGTGTGAAGTTTTGCCGCTGTTTAGCTCCTCCCTTTCTTGTTTTCACCAGCGGGATCTGGGCTGAAAACATAAAGCAGGCCTCATTAAGTTTAGGTGATTCACTTTTTCATTTTCTTCCCTTTTTTCTTTATTTCTCCAGACCATTCATTCTTCATTTACATCAGCCTTGCCTTTCATCCTTTGCTTTTGTTGTTTTCGGACACGCGCGATTCCCAGCGTCTCGGTAATAGCTGCAGGTTAGCCGTACGCCCACGCAGGCGCCCGATTCCCGCCTCCCTGCCAGTCAGAACTCTATAATTGTCAATTTTCCCCAGAACGAGGTGTACGCCCCGCCAGGCTTTGTATCTACTCCAACAAATGCCGTTTCTTCTGTAGCAGCGCGGCGTTACATTTTAACGTTGCCAGTGGCAGCAAGCGCTCCAACTGCTTCACGATGCACAGAGATGAGAAATGCCTTTCCTGGGCTCTAGCAGCTCATCCCACCCGCCATAAGTTTGTAGTCAAAGTTAAAGTTCAGCTCCATCCTCAGCTCAACACTATTAATCCCTGTATGTGTCCATTTGTTTTGCAGGGCATGCCTGGTGCCATGTGACATGAGATAAACATGTGTATGTACAGTGCAAAACAGATTAATAACCAGGCTGTTTTACTTCCTTTGTTATGCTGCCTGAAAGAGTTAATTACTAGGCATGGAAGTGACAGCTTCTGTCTTGTCGGTAAATTGTCGGGAGTATACAGTAGTAAACATCACTGATAAGCAAAGTACAGCCATAAATGTTTTCCTGGCAAAACACAACTTCTGAGGACAGGGGAGAGATAGGACAAGGTCAATAGTGTTCATGTATTTTCACTCTGAGACACTTAATAAGCTGCCACTGATTAGAGACAGTAAAACATTTAACCTACTTTGTGAATGTCGGTCTGCAGATTGCAGCATTGCATAGCGGGCGTAAATTGCAATGGCGCAATTTACATATCGGTATGCCTCCGTGCCCGTGATAATATTGGGTGTCTCCGTGCACCCAAATTCCCCTACTTTGCTGCAAAGTGTGGCTTTTAGAAATGGGCGCTTATGGCGGCACCCTTTTTTCCGCAAGGTCTCCTGCGCCCTGATTTCCTGTTTCCCATTCCAGAATACTTATTACAAGTCTTTGGTTTTTCCTTTGTGGTGAAAAAGAGCATACCTGAAGTGACCTGAAGATACATACAGTATAGTACTAGTCGTACAAAGTAAAGGTGCCCATACACTCGTCAGATTAGCAGCAGATACATAAGAAATCCATCTGATGATCTATCTGATGCGTTTTTAGAACATTTTTTACCAGGATAGAATTCCAATAGATTTCATTTTGAAATCTATTGGAATTCGATCTGATGGGATTTTTTTGCCTTCAGATTTCCATTAGGGCCAATGCAAAATGATAAGCAATCTCATCAGATCGACCCAGATTTTCCACCCTGCCAGTTCGATGGAAATCCATCGAAATCGGCCGTCGATCGGTCGATTGGCCAACCAATTTGCAATCGATCGATCGATTTTGATCAATCGGTCGGCCAGAAAATCGTCTGGAAAAAAAAATTACTTTTACTCACCCGAGGCTCCCCTCAGCCTCCTGCAGCTGAACGGTGCCCTCGCCGTGTCCCTCCGATACACCTGGACTCGCCGGCGGCGACTTCCGGTTTGGCCGTCACCGGCCGACAGGCTGGGAACGCGGCTAATTGTCCGTGTTCCCGGCCGCAATAGCATTATAGAGGGCGCTATTGCGGCCGGGGACGCGGATAATCAGCCGCGTTCCCAGCCTGTCGGCCGGTGACGGCCAAACCGGAAATGGCCGCCGACGAGTCCAGGTGTATCGGAGGGCACCGTTCAGCTGCAGGAGGCTGAGGGGAGCCTCGGGTGAGTAAGTCATTTGTTTTCTCAGACTTAAGTATTAATTGTCTGTTTTCCAGAACATCAAGTGTTAAAAAATGAGGGCTGTTATCTATGTGAATAATACTTGTTAACCTTCTCTCTGAATTCAGCCTACTTTCTTGAAAGGTAAATAAAAGACAAACACTCATACCGACACGCATGTACCACAACTCATTGCTGTAAATGCAATATTGTTTTAAAGCTGCAGGGACCGCTATACTATCCCAGGAAAACAACACATATACAGTAAGTAGATAAATACTTGTTCTATTTACATAACATATGTATTGTACTTTCCACATTTTGAGTTTAGTGAATTCTATATAGGCAAATAAACAGAAAACTGTTCCAAGCATTTTCCATCTTTACTACCTCTGACTGAAGCCAATCCTGGTGTCATTTCCTCCCTTAATTTTATTTTTTCTCCTGCCTGAAATGGTGTCTGCATTGCCAGCTCTTCTCCTCACAGAGCTCTGTACTAAAAACTGCACTGTTAATGCACTGCACTGTTAAATGTAACTTGCTTTGTATTTCAGCAGCTTCTGCAGAGGGGTGAGGAGTATTTCTCTTCTCAGCCTCCTGTCACAATGTTTTGAACTGCCCTCAGCCAATCAGTGAGGAGCAGGAATTTAGGAGGGGAGATAACAAGCTTCCTTCTCCCTGGCAATGTACCAGAATAGAACCAGACTGACTGAGATAAGATGCTTTACAGCATTTATGCTTATATTGGAATGCTAGCAATGCAGGTTCAGGATGTAGACTACATAATAAACACAGAGCAGCGGGTAAATGGAATTTGATTTTATGGCTGAGAATCCTGCTTAAAACAAATATCTTTTTACGCTGGAGCTGCTCTTGAGTTAAAGAAGCATCTTTCTGTTCAGAATCTGAAGGCTGGGTGACTTTATCACTTACATGTTTTCCCCCTGTTATCTGCATACGTATGGTTTCGGCATTGCTATGCTGGGGGCGGGGAATAGCCGAGAGACTGCTCTCCCTGCACGCGGCAAAGTAGGGGAATATAACAAATACAGTAAATGGGATATGGGGAATGTAACCAATATGTTCCCCTACTGATAACCTAATTTGTCTCTCGACTGTATTGACGTAACCTGGGGCAGGCGCAGTACACTCCACACCACGTGCAAGTGATTGACAGCGGCGATCCCGCAGGAGCAGTAGAGGACAACTTCGCGAGGCCAGCCTCTGCAGCGGCGGGGACCCCGTGCCGGCGGCTGGGGGCGGAGCTGCTGCGAGGGACATGTTGCCTTCAAGGGGCTGGAGGAAGCCCCGAGTATGTACTGTAAATGTCTTTTTTTTTTTTTTACCTGCCTGGACATTCCCTTTAAAAGACTCCCGAGACTAATAAATTGGTTGCATTGTCAATCACGCATGCTGCAAGATGTATGGCCAACTTTCTCAATCGGGTGCGCGGCCGGAATGGTGTGCAATTTCGCGACGATCAAAGAAACCCCCGGCGCTGTCCCACCTAATGAAAAATGTCCCCCCGGTGCCCAGTTTAAGGTATACATCACCTCTCCGCTTGTCCTTCCATGGCCTCTGTTTGTCCCTCCGCTGCTCCGTGTGCACTCTGCTGTCCATACACGCGCCCCCCACATGGTTTTCTAGTAAGGGCGCGGGTGTGACATCATCGTGTGTGCAGAGGAGGAATCCCGGAAACCGGCAGGGGACAAGGTAATGTATACCTTACGCTGGGCAACAGGGGGACTTTTTTCATAAGGGGCCAGCGTCGGGGCGGCAGATGTGGTGCACAAAGCAGATTCCAGATCGATTTCAGCATGAAATTTGTCGGGAATCGGCCTGCGGTGTATGGGCAGCTGACGGATCTCTCTCTTATCCGATTCGATTAGAGAGAGATTTGTCTCTTGGTCGCATCTGCCCATACATTGCTTTATGTATGGCTACCTACAGTTAAGATGAAAAATAAGTAAGCTTTGTGAATCAACCCATAATACAGTATCAGCAGTGTCAGGTAATAGGTGTGGAGGGAACATTGCTACTGAAACCATACTTTCCCAGTTCCACTTCAGAGAAAATATTTGCAGCCAGTCAAACATAAGTTATGTCGCATGACGTTATTAATAGACCTTTGAACATCAGCCATCCATTTGTTTTGTTAAAAAGAATCCGTACTCTAAAATTCTTACAATAAAAAGCCTACCATTCTATTCAAAAGACATGACTGCTAACAGCATGTGATAGGCTCAGAGAAGCTCAGTCTGTGACTCACACAGCCTGCAGGGGGCGTGGAGAGGGTGTGTATAGCTTCTATCCTATCACAAGCAGAGCTGCACATTCCAGCCTGAGTGCCTGAGCCCGACAAAGCCGTCAGAGGAAAGAAGATTAGATTATATAACAGAGATAATACAGCCACTGTGCAACTAGGAAAGGCTGCAGTAAGACGGACCACATTAGAACAGGTATAGGAACTCATAGGATAGAAGAAATAAGGCTGAAAATGTCGGACCTGAACTCAGAACTTCTTCTCTGCTCTAAAAGATATGCAACAGCATAATAACCTTTAAAGAAAAACATTTCTTTGTTACAGCTTATACAAATCCTGCAATAAATCTGCTGTGTGTCTACTTCCTGCTTACATGGAAGCAGACATAGGGTTAACATCCTGTGTTTATCAATTAGCTTCTCTGCCGTGGCAGTCAGCTGCCACAGCTGAGCGATCAAATGACATCTTGTGCTTAATCACAGATGAGGTGGAATTAGACAGGCTAAACTCTCTAAATACAAACAGGGTGCATATCTCTCTGTTTACCTTCTGTCTTGTGCAAGAGTTCAGGCACACTTTAACTACAACACAAAACGTGTCTAGGTGAGCAAATAGAAAGTTAGTTTTTATTAAGTTTAATTTCTTCCTGATCTTCGTAACGGGTTAATCGAGGCGTTTATGAAGCCTTCCGCTCTGTGGAAGAGGACAGTGAACTGCTTAAAGGGAAGGTTCAGGGAGGGTATTGAAAAAATAAAAATCAATTTCCACTTACCTGGGGCTTCCCGGTGGTCTCCGGTGGCCGACCCGACCTGGCCAGGCCGGTGTTCCGACGTGATAACCTACACGTCGAATTTGCCTACATCCACTATCAAACGTATACCAGGAGGGTTGGGGGAGGGGAAGGGATAGTAAAAGTCTAAGGGATGTAGGTTAGTTCGACGTGTAGGAGTGCGCAGTACAGCCCGGAGGACGTCCGATGACGTCAGCGCGCCCGCGTGGGACGCAGAAGTGCTGGGCCTTGGAGCGCAGAAGAGCCCGACCTGGCAGCCGGCCTGGCCAGGTCGGGTCGGCCACCGGAGACCACCGGGAGCCACGGGCTGGAGGAAGCCCCAGGTAAGTGGAAATTGATTTTTATTTTTTCAATACCCTCCCTGAACCTTCCCTTTAATCCCAGTTGTGCAAATAATAACCGCTAATAGGCGACCACTTTCATCAAACAAGTCTGCACACAAGTGTCTGACCCCACGAGTCCAATTTCCCCCTCTCATATAGAACATTACATCCTGTAGTTGTATTCCCAGACCTCGGTCACCTCGGTCTCCCAGCAGCAGGTTTGGCTTTGCGACAATCATGTGCATTGTGTGCGCTGCTGTACAGGTTGGACAACCTATAATATACCCAGTTTCTGCTAAAAGATTGTCATAGTTCCTCGAGTTAACTTTTAAACGCCGACAATTTATAACTCTGCAGGACCTGCTTTGATTGCCTGCTTTTAATAATTTGCCCATTTCAATTTTTTTATATGCCATTTGTCTCTGAAAGAAGATTTTTTTCTATTCTAGAGATCGGAGCATGACCAGGAACCAAGTGCGATCTTAGCTTTAGATCTCATTGGAACTCACTGATCATGTGAGTTTATAATCTATGTGGATGTAATATTCATTCAGCATTTTACATCTACTTTTGTGAAAAGTTGCGATGTGCAAACACAGAATAGAAAAGTGGATGGAGCCTACAAAAAACAATAAAAATTCACCTATTGATTTTCAAGTAGAATATTTAATTGCTGCCAGTCTTGCACTCTTAATGGCTCAAGCCTCACACTGGGTACAGTTGGTCATTGGGTGACTGGGGTTCAAATTCAGAAAAGGGGGTGGGGCCACAGCCAATCAGATTTGTTTCATTTCAATGCAAATTATTGATGCCAAAGACCGCAAAGCTCACAAACTAGGTCATTGAGTAATTGTGTGTTAGGGTTAGAAAAAGTAGGTGGAGCCAACACCATCCAAATACATACCCGGGCAATGCCGGGCCATCAGCTAGTATTCATATAATTAATTTATAATAAACACAGCAACGCTTCTCGTGGGTCTCTGCTCACTTCCTTAGGCCAAATAAAGTGCCGAAGGATTTCAAAAGCCAGGTACAGCACCTCTTATAGCTGGAAACTCACAGTTTGAGCAAGTCAGTTAGGGCAACCTTCGTGTCTCACTCATGACAGGGTAACCTTGGTCTTGGGCAGAGGGTATATGCAGTCATTATTATCTCTAGAGTCCGCCTCTGATGATCTGCCTGTGTGAAGTTCTTACTTATAACATCCCCCCCCCCCCCCAAAAAAAAGGTAAAAAATAGTTAGTGCCCCAAACCTATATGTAACCCCCCTCCTCCACCCCCATTTTTTCTTTTTTAAATAAGTCTCTATATGTCCCTCAAATATTTTTTTTCTTTGTACCTTGTATGGGTGCCTTTGCCTAACAACAGGAACTGTGCTGTGCCAGCAGGATTGTGGAAAGTGGGTGTTTTGCTACAGTAACAAGCTTATCTCAGCGTGCAAATAATAGAAAGCTTCCTATTTCACATAATATAAGGACACTGTGACCAGAAGGTAATTGAATCCCTTTCCCCCTTTCTTTCAGGAGTTTGCACACTGATGGATGCTTGTTGTCTAGGTGATGTTTGCTGTGGAAGGGACAGTAAGCTGTGGCAGTAGAGGGGTAATGTTAACAATGAGCTGAGTTGAAAAAAAGAAAATAAAGGGCAGCAGTGATGTCACTTTTGGCATCACAGGGAAACAGTAAAGATGGAAACCAGCAGAAATATTCTTTTTTTTTTTTGCATATCACATTTCTCCTATACCTGACTGTAAATGCTAAACATGATAGGTAATCTTAACAAGTAATTTCTTATTGGATTTTAAAAGTTTATCTGCCTATTTTAACCTGTTATTGCAAATTATGAAGTCTGACAAGGCTCTGTCTGTCCTCTTAAAGAGACACTGAGGTCTCGTTTTTTACCTTATTTTCTTATACAGCCTTATTCAGCATTAAATTCTAAGCTGAATCGCTGCATCCCTGCGGCAGAACAAGTTATTTATAGCCCTGAAATTGTCCAGTAAAGTTCCACAACTTTGCAAGTCATAGATTTTGCTGCCTGGTAGAGGCAGAGCTGTGCACAGTAGCTCTGCCTCTTATCCAGTCAATCTCCGCCGATCTCTGCCTCTACCCGCCCCTCTCAGTGAAAGAAAGACTTAAGAGGGGCGGGGAGAGGCGGAGATCGGTGGAGATTGACTGGGGGAGAGGCAGAGCTAGACTGGGGGAGGGGCAGAGCTACTGCGCACAGCTCTGCCTCTACCAGGAAGCAGAATAATGCAAGCCCTGGAACTTTGCTGGGCAATTTCAGGGCTATAAATCACTCGTTCTGCCACAGGAATGTGGCGATTCAGCTTAAAATTTAATGCTGAAGAAGGCTGAATAAGAAAATAAGGTAAAAAAGGAGACTTCAGTGTCTCTTTAAGCTGACCTATCACTGCTGTCTCTGCTGTTTTAGCAGTATTTTGCAGCACTATTCAGCTAAGTGTATAATTTTCAGCTGTAAATTAACTTACTGGGTGCTGTTTAAGGGCAGGTACTTTTCCTTATAGAGCGTAGAACATTGGGAAACTTATTGTAACGGACGGGGCAGCTGCGGCGAACAGCACCGCCGCCGCAGCTGCCTCCATCCCGCCGCCCGTCCTCTCGGCGTCTAGGACACTGAGGACGGAACGTTTACTTTCTCGAGAGGTCACCGTCTCGCGCGGAGGAGGCTCGTCAGCTGACCGGCTGGTCAGCTGACCTCAGAGGAGACTCACGGCGCCCAGGATTGGCTGAGTGCAGGGGCCTCTGCTTCTTAAGCCTCCGGGCTTCATTTAGACACTGTCTGCTGTCGTGAATACTTCTTGTGTTAGCGCTCAGACCTTAGACTAGATCCCAGGTGTTGAAACCAAGGACTTCACACCTAGACTAGGAGATGATTTATATTGTGATTGATATTCTGTTTGACTCTGGCTATACCCTGACTCTGCTCTAAGCTTATCGATTCTGTACCTCTGCCTATCTGCCTACGTTGCTGAACCTCTGCCCGATTACCGACTACTCTTCTGCCTTACGATTCTGCTCTGATACTTTCCTCTCTGTTACCAACCCTTGCCTGTCTACTCATCAGTGGGCCCTCGCCACTGGTGAGGCGTTAGCTTCACCAGCTCCTCTGGTGAAGTTATTTGCGAGTGACCGATTGCTCCTGCTCCTAGGCTGCAATACAGTCTGAATCGCTTACTCCTCAGGTGATCATTAGTTACAGTATTGTTTGTATCACCTGCTCCTCAGGTGTTTACTAGCCTGCAGTACAGCCTTAATCACCTGCTCCTCAGGTGATCGTTAGTTACAGTATTGTTTGTATCACCTGCTCCTCAGGTGTTTACTAGCCTGCAGTACAGCCTTAATCACCTGCTCCTCAGGTGATCATTAGTTACAGTATTGTTGTATCACCTGCTCCTCAGGTGATCACTAGGCTGCAGTACAGTCTGAGTCACTCGCTCTCCGGGAGATTCTATCGCTTTAGTATCTGTATTTCCAGCTTGCTGTGGCTTGCACGCTATTATACTATCAGTGTACTGATAGTACCTCGCCAGCCCCTCTGGTGAGGTCTCGCTAAATCATTTAGTTACAGTCTGTGTATTTATAGTACCTTACCAGCCCCTCTGGTAAGGTCTTGCAAAACTAATAAAGTTACGGTTACACCAAGCACTACACTCTAGCACCCTTTTAGCTATACTAGTATTATTGGTGATTCTGCAGATCACCACATAATCAGGTATAGCGTCTGCATTATTGGTGATTCTGCAGATCACCATATAATCAGACATCTGAGTTGCTACACCCAACCGTTACACTTATGTGTTCCTGTCTTGGAGAGTGAAGACCCAAAGCTTTCCATACACTCAGGGGCGTTGCTAGGATCCAGGACATCCGGGACATTTTTGGGCACTCCAGCTGAAAGATGGGTGTGGCCATACACCAGAATGTGGGTGTGGCAACGGGTGGAGCAAAATTTACATGAACTTAACAGCGGTCTAAGTAGGCCTGCCCAGCAAAATTTGGATGAAGCTCCCGTCTCCATTAATACAAAACAAAAATGCAGCATATCACATAAATAGGCAGTGTCACTTCAACATGACTAGGCAGAGTTGCATAACTAGACAGCATTCCCTGACTTTCAAGTGGACCCTCTCCCATGCTCCCACAGGCCTCCCATTGAAGTACCACAACTTCCAGCATGTCCCCATAGAAGAATCACAGCTCCCTGCATGCCCCCATAAGGCATCACAGCATCTAGCATGGCATCGCTACACCCAATATGGCCACATAGAGGCACCATAGCACCCAGCATACTCCCATTGCTGTGTGCTGTGGTGCCATGCTGGGTGCTATGGTGTCATGCTGGGTGCTATGGTGCCTCTATGGTGCACACTGAATGCTGTTATGCCAATGCTGGGTGTTGTGGTGCCATGCTGGGTGCTATGGTGCCTCTGTGGGGCACACTGAATGCTGTTATGCCAATGCTGGGTGTTGTGGTGCTATTCTGGGTGCTATGTAATGCCATGCTGGGTGTTGTGGTGCTTCTGTGGGGCATGCTGGGTGGTGTGGTGGCTCTACTCTGCCTGGGGGATATCCAGGATACCCCAGAATAGATCCGTGGCATGTGCCACTGATCTTTGGGGCTAGCAACGCCCCCTGCATACACTCATGCACAAGGATACCAGAGGGCAGAATGGCACATGGCAAGGAGGTTGGGCAAGCAAAGAGCAGTGCATATTTAACCACTTTAGATTTCAGGACATGAATTTCAAGTCCTAATTTGGCCCTGCTGTGCATTCCAGGACATGAAATTCATGTCCTGCATTTATTTACAGTGAATGAAAAGGTATTAAAGTGACAGTGCCCCATTACATAATTAAGTGTTTCTCTCCCCCTCCTCCCAAGTAAAATATTAACACCTACCTAACTAATTAACCCCTTGTGTTACCTATACTTAGCCCCAAGATTAGTTGACACCTGTAATGACTGCCGCCCGTAGCTAGGGTGACAGCTTCGGGACCCAACACTGTACATATGCAGTGCTGTTGAATAAATAAACAATGACTAGTGCGCTCTATAGTGTACAAACAAATATTGTGTATACATGCAATTTAGCCGCCGCATAAAAGTCCAGCTATTAATGTATCACAGTCCTAATCACCAAACATAAAGTGTATCAATATACCAGTCCCTTTGATACTGCACTCTCATTCAATTCTGCTTCAAGCTTTTTGATCTTCTGTGTATCAGTTTACTCCATCAAATATAAAGATAAAAAACAGAATAAAAAACAAACATAGTGTGACTGTAAAATAATGTCACAGCACAAACACATGTAGCTTCATATTCTGTGGGATCCCACCACACCAACGAGAATCGCAGCTCCTCACCCTTTGTAGTGACTGCCTCATCATAGACAGCATGCAGGTTTTGTAACAAGTGATTGAACACCTTCACGTCACGATCCTCCACCAAACCACTGCTTCACACACAGGTACACTTAGCCTCTAACCTGATCCTTATGCTGTCAAGGTTATAAGATATAAGACAGCAACAACAGCATTTGTATTTAATCCAGGCTACTGCACCTCCTCAGCTTTCCAGGCTTGATGCACTGTTTATACAGCAATCTCTTTCCACCACAACAGACCAGCCTTATGACTAAAGGGAATCTCCATAGTGTAAAAACTTCACTTTAATATACATTTAAAAGTAGTGCACTCACATGTTCCACTTTAAAACAAGCATGTAAAATCCATTTGCTGACAACAGTCCACGTCTTTAGGCTCCTCCCAACGCATTTTGTACTACGTACTCATCAGGGGCTCTGATCAGTCTTCTACTCCTGAATCCGGTGATTCAGTCTGCTTCAGGGTAAGGCCACCCCTGACCATATCCTATTAACCTTTCTCATGAGTTTTCTCCAAGTAGACATTTTAACCCACATGTTTACTTACTTTTTAGTACTTTTACAATTGGCAAGTATTGAAAAATTGTTTTCTGGATGAGATGAAAAATGATCTCCTGGTGGGCGGACTTTCGTGAAACCTCCTTCTTGTCTTTCTCTCTCTTCTTTCTTGCTCACTTCCTCTTTCATCCCTTACTTACCTTGGTCTCTCTTGACCTTTGTTTCCCATAATTCTGGGTCTCCACCCAATTCTCCTGGTGTGACTCTGGAGCGCTTTTGTTGTCTCCCAGAAGTCGCACTTCAGGAGTTCTAGAACTTGTGGTACTCATGATCTTTCCTACAATGTCCACCCTTACTGCTTGTTTGACCGTGTTTAAGTTGATTTATAATTTGCCTGACCATGATTTCCTACTCGGATACTGGTATATGTTGCCTTGTTGCTGCTGGTATCCATTTGTATGCCTGTACAACCGCCTCACTGCGTGAGGTGCTGTGCACATCTAGAACCGCTCTGTTTATACATTTGTATAGTGTTCAGTATTTCTACTTTATGCTTCTTTTTTTAAATATTCTCAATAAAAAATTTAGAAACGGAAAAATGATCTTCTGGGAGAAAACTCAGGAGACGAGATAATAGGCTAAGGACCTGTCTGTCCTGCTGCCTGTCCTCGTTCCTCAGACCAGTGGCTGATTGCTTAGCTGCTGTTATTGCAGGAAGCTGTGTTACATCACTAATTACTAGGCTTGCGTACCTGCGTCAATTATTAATTACTAGCTCGATCAGACTATCTGCCACACATTGCTAATTACTAGGCCTGAGTGACTGTTATTTATTTCTGAAACTCGAGTACTTGAGTAATTTACTGCTAATTTCTGGGTCTGAGTACCTGCATCATGCATTGCTGTTTACTAGGCCTGAGTACCTGAGTCATTTATCAAGACAGACAGAGCGCCCCATGTTACTCACTGCTAATTACTAGGCCAAAGTAGCTGCGTCATTTATATACATCCTAAAGCAGGAGAATTGTGTCACTTATAGCTAATTACCAGACATGGTCCCCTATCCCACTAATTGCTAGGCTTGAAGACCTCTCCTATGGATGACTAGGCCTGGAGAACTGTCCCACAGCTGATAGGCCTGGGAGCCAGCACCAGCTCAGAGTAAATACATTTGTCTCAGCAGCATCAGTATCATGGATGAGCTTCTTCCCAGCCGTCTTCAGTGCCATGTCTTCTTATGATGGCTGATATGCTATGATATGTCATATTGAGTCCATCATAAACCATGCAGTGTCATGTCAGCAGCAGGACTGACAACATTTATTTTCTATCTGACACCCCTTATTTGAAAGTAAACCAGTCCGTCAGTGACATAGAGTGACATAACAACGCAGAGTGGCTTATATAAGGAACGCTCTACTTTGGACAACGTAGTTATCACAGAAGTTAATGTCAAAATGGGTAAGACGAAAGACTTAAGTGACTTTGAACGTGGGATGATCATCGGTGCAAGAAGAGCTGGTGCTAGCATCTCGGAAACTACGACTCTTAGGATTTTATCACCCAACAGTATCTCAGCTGTTTAGAGAGGTGCAGTTGGGAAAAAAAAAACCTTCAAGCTATAAGGACTATTCTGGTCGAAAAAGACTAGTGAACGAAAAGGCGATAGGCAAGTAACACGCATAGTCTGCAGCAACAGAAGGGTGACAACACAACAAATTACAGCTGAATTCAATGCAGGTGTATCACAAAGCATATCCCAACGCACAACAAGACGGACTTTGCAAAGGATGGGCTTTGCGAATGTACGTAGTGCCTGGGGCCTAGTGGGTGTCAAGGGGCTCAAATGCTAGCTTCTCTGCCCTATATCCCACCTCAACATTCAAAAGATCAAAAAGGGCACCCACAATGACTTCCTTATTACTTCCTTGCCTAGGGCCTCATTTTATGTAAATCCTTCTCTGGTGTCATCTACTGGGGTAGTCCACTTGGGTTGCATTGTCCTGTGTGGGGTGACCACATTTTCACTGCAAGATTTTTAGCATCAAATAAAAAAGCAACATTTGAGTTCTGTGCTCACTGAGCTGCTGATTGATTTACCATACTTAGAATCGTGTCTGGAGTTGGACTTCAAAAGCAATCGGCTGCTTTTTTCCCCCTATCCGACATTATTAGTTATACAGTATAATATTGCTATTTATGGGGAATCAGTTCTCGCATCCGCAGTCTTCTCTTTTCTTTGCCCACAATTACAGTGAAAACTCAGAGATGGCAGCTTATCATTAGGAGATCACATCAGTATCGGGCTTTGTATGTCTTGATCCTCCCCATTGCTCCAGCAGCGGCAGCTTCCATCTACCAAGCCATACTTGTGAATCGCTGCTGATTCTATAAGTGGTTTCTGCTTTAATGGCCTTTGAAACCAGAAGGCTAAAAAAAATTGTCTGTTCCATAGTAAAGTAAAATTCACAAACCCGGATAATCAGATTGATCAGATTCCAATGTAGTCAGAATATAGACCTTTGGACTGTAGGCAATCAAAACCCTACACAATTTGGGCCCTGGATACATGAAGGACTTGCTGAAACTGCACCACACCTCATACAACCTCAGATCAGTAGGATCCATAAACTTGGTCACTCCCAGAGTGCACCTCAAAGTCTTTGGAGCTATAGCTTTCTATCGCCACAATATCAGCCATACAGACCCCCCGGATGATCTATTTGAGAAAAGGTAAAGGTTTCTTATGGGAAAAGTGTTATTGGCATTTGATTGGGATGAAGTTCGATCCTTGGTTATAGTTCCTTTTTAAACTCCTGATGCTGGACATACACGGCGCGATTATGCGCCGGTATCGAGCCAGCGCGTCCGTGTGTGCGCGCGGATCGATCCCCGCTCGTTCCCGCCGGCGCTCCTTATCAGCTGCTCGATTCCCCGCCATTGTCTGCCAGCGGGGATCGAGCGGGGTCATCGGACCTGCTGAATATTATCAGCTCCCGGCATCAGCTGCTCGATACACGGTACAGAAACGTACCGTGTATCCCCAGCATGAGGGTATGCTGTTCAGTATTACCACACAGTATGAGGACTCCTCTCCCTGACTTCTCCTTGAGCGACTGTTCTCTATTGCTGGGGATACACGGTACGTTTCTGTACCGTGTATCGAGCAGCTGATGCCGGGAGCTGATAATATTCAGCAGGTCCGATGACCCTGCTCGATCCCCGCCCGCTCGATTCCGCACCCGATCAATATGCGCAGACGAGCGGCGACAGGCCGGCATCGAGCCGCTGGCTCGATACCGGCGCATTATCGCACCGTGTATGCCCAGCATATTATGTCATTCCACTTATGTAGGTCCTTGTGTTGGTTGGGGAGAAGAACTCAAGTAGAGGTGATTAATATCTCCTACATGTACAGTATTCCCCTTAAAGTGGAAGTACTTTTAACATTTACTACCATTGTTCCCGTATTGGTATTTATAGCTATGGATGTATTTAAAGGACTACTGTAGGGGGTAGGGGGAAAAAAGAGTTGAACTTACCCGGGACTTCTAATGGTCCCCCGCAGACATGCTGTCCCCGCACAGCCACTCACCGATGCTCCAGATCCCGCCTCTGGTTTTTTTATGGAGTTTCTGACTTTAAAGTCGGAAAACCACTGCGCCTGCGTAGCTGCACTCCCGCTGAAGTCACCAGGAGCGTACTGCACAGGCCCAGTACGGTCTGTGCCTGTGCAGTACACTTCTGGTGACATCAGCGGGAGCGAGGACATGGCCGCGCAGGCGCGGTGGTTTTCCGACTTTAAAGTCGGAAATTCCAGAAGTCAAACGGAGGCGGGGTCTGGAGCATCGGGGAGTAGCTGCGCGGCTACAGGACGTCTGCGGGGGACCATTAGAAACCCCAGGTAAGTTCAACTATTTTTTTCCCCCTACAGTAGTCCTTCAAGTTTTTTGAAAAAAATATTTAATAATAAGGCATCTTATCATTTATTTATTTATGTATGTAGCCACTCCTCTTGTGACACGCTGCCAAGGCAAGGTACCAGTTGCAATGCTAGGCATGCTGGGAGCTGATGAGCCTCTTTCTCTCTCTGTATTTCTCTGTATTTCTGCTGAAGCTCCTGGAAAGGAAGGAGAGGATTCCAGGGGGATATACAGATGACTCATGTAGCAGTGCCCTGGACAGATCACAGTGAAACCTCCCTGGAACCCCTCTCCTGCTTTTATTTTTTGTGTAAAAGAGAAATATGGTCAGGGAGACAAACACTTGTGTAGGAATACACTGCCACAGCTAATAGGCATATTCAGGAAGGATGGGCTGGAGGGAGGAGCTGCCAGATTGCAGACATAAAAATTACATCATCTGAAAAGTTAAATAACACTATTAATTTTCTTTAGAATACTAATATTTATCAAGTTTTATGTTTTAGTACTATATTTTTTTAATTCAGGTCCACTTTAAAGCATGCCTGAACTGAAATGAAAATTCAAAATAACCATACACACGTCATACTTGCCTCCCGTGTAGTCTACTCATCAATTTCTTTCTCCTCTCCTGCGTCCTGTTTGCCCACTGTGATTGATGGAATACACTGTCCTCCAAAATGGCAATGACCCTGTAACAACTTTCGGATCAGCACTATGTTAATCAGTAGTAATATAACTTGAGCCATAGGGAAACATGGACATTACCTTGAACATCAGTTGTTCTTTCAGATAAAACTGACAGCAACTGATGTAGTGGAAAAGGGCCCTGAGGCTTTCAGCTTCTGGAGAGACAAGTCTGAATAGATCTAGTCAGAAATGAAAAAAATTGGTTCAGGTTAACTTTAAGAATTATACATGAAGTAGTGTGTTACCAATCTGACCATGTGACAGTTTATAAGCCTGTAATTGGCTGTCCCTGGTCAGTTTCTGACCTATATCGGCCTACACAAGAAGTAGAAGTGAGATCTGTTCCTCCAACGCAGTGAATACATCGCAGGAGACTTGGGCGCAGCCGGCGCCACCGTAGGCCGTAATAGGAGTTACAGCTATGGCAGCGCACAGGGAGTAACTTCAGCGTCGTCAGAAGACAGAGCTGAAGTTACTTTTAAAATACAATAATTCGTCCACCAGCAATTGCTGGAAGCCAAACTATTTCATTCCCCACCATCCATGGCGGCCTGGAGGGGGAATAGTATTCAATACGGCCGGGACATGTGCAGCAGCAGGATCAGCCATATACTGGCTGTATCCTGCGCCCAAGTCTCCCGCGCCGATTCCTCTCGTACACTCTGTTCCTGTACAATTCAGTGACGCTCTTCTCCAGGGAGGCTTAGTCCAGGAGAGTTTATGTAGGAAAAACTGACCATCTGTAAAGATGAGCCCCACTCTCTTTCAAGTGGAGTCAGCTGAGGTAAAGCTAAAAGGCCACTTTTCCTGATTTTAGTGTCCTAAAAGGAATAATCGGGGTGCAGAATAATAACTGTAAGTCCTAATGAAATAAAAGATTACATGTAATAATATGCTCTTAGTAAGCGGTCAGGCCACATTGAAAGCTGTCCAATTGGAATATTTGTGACTGCCAATGCTGCTAACCCAGATTCCGGATATCCGGGTAGCCCGGATATCCGAACTTTTTTCAGCTATCCAACCGGATTCGGATTTCGGATACCTGAGCCCAAATCCGGATAGCTATCTGCGGATAGTTGGCAGGCAATGCGGATATCCACAAAAATACAACTATGGAGATAGGAGATGACGTCCCTGATGTCATTGAGCCAATCAGAGGGCTCCCAGGGGCTCCCAGCAGAAGCCCTAGCAACGAATCACAGAAGGGAACCCTGGCCTGCCCCATCTGACTTTATTGAGCCAATCAGAGGGCTCCCAGCCTAAGCCCTGGTACTCAATCACAGAAGGGAACCCTGACCAGGTCCCCCTGTATAATAAGGAGGGCTGCCATGATGAGAAAGCTCGTCCTTGCTTGTGAATGCTCACTGAGAGACATGCTCCAGTGCGGCAGGCCTAGCAAGTGCTGTATACAGTGATAAACCTAAAGCTGTTCTGTGATTAACCCCTTCACTATCACTACACTATTGTTAATTAGGTAGCAGCCAGCTAGCTTGATTTCATTCAGTGAGTGACAGTCATAGTGCGTGCTGCAGGGCTGCTGCAGCTGCTATGTGTCTGTGTGTGTGCTGTGCACAGACCAGGCCAGCTAGCCTTAGCTACAGTATAGGTTAGGGAATAGGATTACTGTGTTATTGTGTAGTTAGTACTGTAGTACTGCAGTCAGTGCTAGTAGTTGTTAGAGTAGTAGTACTACTGTGTTAGCTTACTACAGAACTACTGTGCTGTGAGCAGTGCCAGTGTGACAGTGTGCACTAGTGTCTTCTCCTCTTCTGTCTGACTGTCACTCGGCACTTTGCACGTGGCACTTTGCACTTTGCACAGTGCCACCTGCCACATGCAAAGTGCCACGTGCAAAGTGTCAAGTGCCACGTGCAAAGTGCCACATGCCACTGCCAAGTCCGGCATGCTCCTGGCAGACGTTACACCTGCTGCTGCTGCATTACCCTGCTTCTGCTGCGTTTGCTGCTCCTACCGCCAGGGTGCCACAGGCCACTGCTGCTGTGCTGATACCACCTATATTTAACCCAAAACACAATTGCTGCGTAATTTTTTTTGAGGTGTCTGGGCTGAAAACTGCCATGTCCCAGATGTGCGGTTGGACTTTGGACACAATGTGGGCTGCACGACCGCTGTCTGTAACCTAGTCCTGATGTTAATTGACAGCCATTTTTTTTGGGGGGGGGGGGATTTTAAGTCCCCACATCATCAATTAGTCTTTCCCTTTAAAAAATAATGATGCTACATGCCTCATTTACCCTAAAAACCGTTTTTGAAGCAATTTAAAGGCCACTTCCGGTTTTTCTATCCAGATATCCGAATCTGCCCGGATACTGAGGTCGGATATCCGATTCGGATTCGTATCAGAAAAGTATGAACTCGGATATCCGACCCGGAACGGATATCTGGGTATCCGGATCCGAATCCAATCCGGATTTTGAAAAGGGGTATCCGAGCAGCACTAGTGACTGCATTAGCGACAGTAAGGAACAGTGCATTTTCTGCCCGTTAGACTAAATAGAGGTTGTTGCTGGTGGTTGGTCTGCTTCCTCCATCTAGCAGTGGCTGTTTTATGCCGGGATTGTAGCTTGTCTACATACCACAAGTAATAGCCTTTTATGATTGTAGTTCCATGGCAATCTGCAGAGCTGAAAGCACATTATTAACACTGCTTTTTCTTGGTGAAAGCAATATATTTGTGGCAAGATTTGAAACGTGTTGCGAATGGCATTTTGCACAAAATAATTGGTTACTGCAAGCAGCAGGGACAGCCATACTATCCCAGGAAAAAAACACATATATAAGTAGATAAACACTTGTTGTACTGTCCATGTTTTGATTTAAGTGAATTTTATGTAGTAAATAAAGAGAAAATTGTTTTTCCACCTTTACTGCCTCCGACTGAAGCCAATCCCAATGTAATTTCCTCCCTTACTCTATTTTTTCTCCTACAAACTGCACTGCCGTAACTAGCTTGCTTTGTAAACACATTTGAGCACAGCATAGATTGTATTTCAGCAGCTTCTGTTGGGGGGTGAGGTGTATTTCCCTTCTCAGCATCTTGTCACACTAAACTGCCCGCAGCCAATCAGTGTGGAGCAGGAATGTGGGAGGGGAGATAACAAGCTTCCCTTTCCTCTGCAATGTACCAAATAGAGCCAGGCTGACCGAGAGATAAGATTCATTACAGCACACACTTTTATGATTATATTGCAATGCAGGGTCAGGTTGTAGAGTGCATAATAAACACAGAGCAGTGGGTAAATTGAATTTGATTTTATGGCTGACAATTCCACTTAAAAAAAAAACTGCACTTAAAAAGCACAATTCTCTATAATGGCCCCCCTCAGTCACTTCAATGCCACCCATTGACCCTTAGTAGATTCCACAGACAGCACCAGCTCATCAATAAATGAATTTAATACAAATGTATTTTGACAGGTTTTCATATGCTGTATTTCTCCATTCCACAAGGCTGGAGGTCTGAAATGTAGTCATTTTTATGTTGGAAATTCAGGGTCTGGTACAATGGATATGCTTAAAATGATTGATTTGGTCGAGGCATTTGTAAAACAGTTGCCCCTCCACAAAAGGAAGCAGAGGCTGTAGCTTCAGGGTCCCTGTAATATAAGTGATTCAGCATGTCCAGCGAAAAGTGCTCTGTGCTGCAGAAGATGTCAGCACTATATAAATACAGAATAAATAAAGCAATAGATGTCATAAAAATATGTTCAGCCTTTAGGGTTGGTTCAGGCAACAACAGGGCCCCAGGGCAAAAGTAGCCTGGGGCCCCCCTGACCCACAGCAGCAAATGTACTCACTAGCCCCCCCCCCCCCCCCACCACCACCACCACCAAAGGAATTAAAACATGCCTGGGGCTACCTCCAGCCCTATAACCACCGTTGCCTCCCTCGCCGTTCTCCCGTTCGTTATCCTCCGTCAGTCAGTCTTCTGCACATGCACGGCTACGTGTGCACCACGTCCACGTCACTCCTGCAGTGCTACCGGCACAGATGCAAAATGCTCCCAGCGATGTCAGCGCGTCGGACGCTCACATGTGCAGAAGAGCCTGACTGATGCGACTCAAGGCAGATTACCGGGGCCGGTAGCAGGCAAACAGCAGAGGCGTAGCTATGGTTTTCAGCGCCCGGGGTCAAAGACAATTTTTGTGCCCCCCCCCCCCCCCCCCCCCTACCACCTGGACAAAATGGGCGTGGACATGCATCAGAATGTGGGCGTGGTCATGGGTGGAGACAGATGGGACAAATGCTGTTTAGCTAGCCACATGTGTCCCCTTCCCCCCATAGATAGACAGATGTGCCCCCCTTCCCCCATTTAGATAGCCAGATGTGCCCCCCTTCCTCCTGTTTATATAGCCAGATTTGCTTACCTTCTTCCTGTTTATATAGACAGTTGTGCCCGCTTTTTCTGCTGCTGCTGCTGCTTCGGGCAGCCAGCAAGCAAGCTGCCTCTCACATGCATTGGGGGTGCAGCAGCTGTGCTGAGCGCCCTTACAGTGCTGCGCCCGGGGCATATGTTCCCCCTTGCCCACCCATAGCTATGCCCCTGGCAAGCAGAGGCACCTGAGAGGATGGCGTGGGAGGCAATGGTGATCATGGGGCTGGAGGAAGCTCCAGGTAAGTATGAATTCTCCCCCCCCCCTCCTCTCAGGTTAGTGAGGAGAGAAGCTCATTATTAAGCCTGCAATGTGGCTTCACGTTAGTATAAAAGATCCATAAAAGTAAGCTCACGCTGCTTTTTCTTCTTTAACATCTTTAAACACCTCTTTTAGTGTGAGGATTTCAGTCAGCTGCCATTACGTCCGCACACATTAATGCAGGCCTCCCAGAAGCTGCCTGCAGGCTACAGCCGAGCCTTTGTGTGACAGAGACCCCCGCGGCGGGCGTGCTGCGCTGTGTCCTCTGGTTATGTGGTGGCAGCAGCCGTCCATAGGACACGAAGAGAATAATTTACCACATATCTTCAACGTACTCTCCTGCCAGCAAGCTGAACAAGCCGATAACAATTCACTGAGGTAATTACTTACTTCACGCTGAATACAGCAGCAGGCTGACTGCTTGATGATATTTTCCGATCTACCGAGCGGAATGCAGAAGCTGACGCACTGCTGCTGCTTTATCATTCCTATGTCACCAATATGGGAAATGATGTAAGC
The DNA here is from genome assembly GCF_040937935.1 of Hyperolius riggenbachi. Lineage (NCBI taxonomy): Eukaryota > Metazoa > Chordata > Amphibia > Anura > Hyperoliidae > Hyperolius > Hyperolius riggenbachi. The sequence continues at coordinate 75,434,026 of NC_090652.1, read as the reverse complement.
ACATCTCCTTTTATTGGATTCCAGCTCATGCATGTGAGGCCCAAGAATACAGAAGAAGAAACTTTCTGCACTTTGCAGTGATTTTGATTATTTGACTCTGAATCTTTCCCTTAAAGGACATCCGAGGTGAAAATAAACTGATGAGAAAAACAATTATATCTATCCTTAGTCTCTTAGAAATGACTTTTTAGATATCCCACCGTTTTATTTTATATATTTAAATCTAGTTTTTTTACTTCATTGAAGTATGTCAGAGCTCAAATCTATGAAATATTGACCCTTTTATCTCTTTCCTGCTCTCAGAAGCCATTTACTGACAGGAAAGTGTTTTATGTCTGTAATTACTTATCAGTGAGGGTTATGCTATAGTCTGACCCAGTCGCGACCCAGACAGAAACTGTCATGCGTATTTGATTGTTTACGTGTCCACTCGCGATCACCAGCACACTCCCGATTGTTTCTGTCGCAATCCCACCGGTCCGTGATCAGTGAATGGGAACAGCTGTTCCCAAAACCGATCACAGTGCCTGTAATGAATGATAACTGGTATCAGTGAGATGACGAAATTCATTCACAAAGGGGGAGTAAATAACAGATACACTACACTTCCTGTGTACTGTTCACAAGTGAATAGTACACTCTGCTCTTTATGAAGTGCTTCCTCTCTTTGATTTACATTCTGAAATTTGTCACAGATAGTGACATCTTTAGTCCTGTCATCTCTGCGGACTGTTTGTTTCTAAATAGCTAAATGGCCTAGGCTAAGCATCATTGGAAGGGCAGGTCTATATACACCAATACACAGCAATATATACTGTAGCTATAGTAAGTGTTTCTGATGTGCTGAAACAAGGAATATTACTGTAAAAATGGGTTTCCTGAATAATTTACTGCGCTCTACTATATGTCACTACAGTGCCTCTTTAATAGCACCGTGAAGGTGCCCTTATCCTCTGCTGCCACAGAGCTGTTCCAGGCAATGGTGTGTGTTACCCTCTGGTAAACGGCAGCAGCTAACTGTCACACATTAGATAAATAAATGAATAAGGCAGGGGCTTAGCACTGGAAGGAGTTGGGCTTACCTCTGTTTTAATGCTGGGTGCACACAATACGTTTTTCCGCTCGATAGATAATTCCTGTCATGTCTGATATTCCTTCCGATCGATTCTGCGCTCGATTTCTCATCGAAGTGAATCTAAAAAAGTTAAGAAAAACAAGCGGAAGATAAGAGAACAGAGTGCAGGATCGAGCGGAAAAAACGATCGGGTGGAAAATCGAGCGGAAAAACATATCATGTGTACCCAGCATAAGATATACAAGAGGTGACGTGTGACATAATGAGATAGACATGTGTATGTACAGTGCTAAGCAGACCAATAACTGCTGTGTTCCTTTTATTTTTTCATTCTTTGCCTAAAAGAGTTAAAAATCAGGTATGCAAGTGACAGTTTTTGTCTAGGTCGGGACTGAGTCGGACTATAGTGTAACCCTCGTTGATAAGGATTTACAGCCATAAAACACTTTCCTGGCAGAAAATGGTTTCCGAGCACAGGAAAGAAATGAAAAGGGCAGTAGTTGATAGATTTTAGCTCCGGCATACTTGAATGCATGTGCCATTGAGCAGAGACAATGAAACAGTAAAAACTGTAAAAGTAGATTTAAAAATAAAATACAACTGCGGGATATCTAAAAAAAAAAAAAAAAAAAAAAAAAAAAAGGGCCTTTTTAGGAGGATAGATAGATATTGTTTATTTCACCAGTCTATTTTCACCTCGTGTTGAAGATCCATTTTTCACCTCGTGTTGAAGATCCATGCCTGCAAATACCATCAGGTATTTGAGGGCATGACCGGGTACTGCACATATACAGTCTGGTTGGACTTGATGGACAAATGTCTTTTTCCAACCAAACTATGTACTATGAAAGTTTTCTTGGTCTGATCTGGTTTTGTGACCCGACAGGCATGGCCGGCCTTTGACCTGAGAGACCGGATCGGTTGCTCAGGGCGCCAGCTTCCAGGGGGGCACACGTGATGTGCATTCAACTGGCTGCGGCTGTGGGCTCCGGGTCAGTCTGTGGCTGCTGCGAGTGGTAGCTCTGCCCCCTGGTGCTGCTGGGGGTGAAGGCTCCAGGGACCTGCTGCTGCCTCTTGCTGAGTCTGTGTGAGCCGTGTGTGCCAGTAGCACCGCCCCTCGCTCACAGGCGATGTCTGCACTGCGTACTAATCTGAAAGAGACCTGCTTGTCACTCCTGTCTCCTGGCCATCTTCTGTCCCCAGCTACAAGCAGAAAAGTAAGATTCCCCAACTGCCTCCCGGCTGGGGAAGTGTGTGTAGGGGGGTGCCTATGTACGCTAAAGGGGATCTGCTTGTATACTATACACTATTTATCTGCCTAGCTACAGTATATACACTAAAAGGGGGAACTGCCTATACAGTATATACTAACAGGGGATATGCCTATATACACTAAAGGGGAGTATCTGCTTATGTACACTAAAGGGGGAGGGGGGGGGGAGTCTGCCTATATACACTAAAGGAGGGATCTGCCTATGTACACTAAGGGGGGGGGGGGGAATCTGGCTATATACACTAAAGGGGGGATCTGCCTATGTACACTAAGGGGGGGGGGGGGGGATCTGCCTATATACACTAAAGGGGGGATCTGCCTATGTACACTAAGGGGGGGGGGGGATCTGGCTATATACACTAAAGGGGGGATCTGCCTATGTACACTAAGGGGGGGGGGAGGATCTGCCTATATACACTAAAGGGGGGATCTGCCTATGTACACTAAAGGGGGATCTGCCTATATACAATAAAGGGGGAATCTCCCTATTTGCAATAAAGGGGGGATCTGCCTATATACACTAAAGGGGGATCTGCCTATATACACTAAAGGGGGATCTGCCTATATACACTGAAGGGGGAATCTGCCTATTTGCAATAAAGGGGGGATCTGCCTATATACACTAAAAGGGGATCTGCCTATGTACACTAAGGGGGGGGGGGATCTGCCTATATACACTGAAGGGGGAATCTGCCTATTTGCAATAAAGGGGGGATCTGCCTATATACACTAAAGGGGATCTTGCACATGGGTGTGTTTGTGTGTGCGTGCGCGCAAAGAGGATGAATGGGGGGGACGCACCAAAATCTGGTTACACTCAGGGCGCTGTGAAACCTAAGTCCCGGCCCTGCCAACAGGTTAACGTAAATGAACGATTGTCTTCTGCACCTAGTAAGCAGAAAGCACAATGCTGACGATACAGACAGAGCCCCCGTCACAAGTGCTTCCTGCCACAATACCCGCATGATGCTCCTGCTGCTCTAATCATTTCTATTGTAACTCAAGATGTAAGACTGGCCTCCTGATTAGCCAACAGAATAGTCTCATGATTGATCCTTAGTTTTAAGTTTTGGAGGAGCAGAAAACTTAGAACTTAACCTTGTGCCGTCCGTAGTCTACTTGATAACGAATGTAATCAAAAAGCTTAGAACATTACAGTGTATTTTCAATCTCAGAATATGGCTATGCAGTTCACCCTCTTGTGATATTCTTTTTGTCACTGGTTCCTGTGTTTCTCCTCCCATTGGTTGCCTAAATCCAACTTCCCCCCTACGCAACACCTGAGCCAAAAATTGCCCTCTCCAGATGTGCAGGGCACTTTGGCGCTGAGTTTGTTTTGGTGCAGGGTGAGCCGAATGACCGTCTGGCTGCAATAAAGAAGACAGAAATCTTGGTAAGTTTAAACCCTCCCTCACCCGCCGGATGGGCTGCTGCACCCTCCCTCACCTGCCCAGCTACTCAGGCACGGCCTGGTTCGCGTCCCCCCAGACCTCCACCCCTAGTGGATTTTGCCCTTAATGGCCTGTTTCTTCACTAGTGTGAAGAAATGTTCCGTTCTCCCATTGCCCCCAATGCAGGGCTTCATCTTCTGTTCCCGGTTCGCTGGGCTCAGCAGTCCGGAAAATTAGATACTGCAGCAAACTTGTGGTCCGTTCAGCGGATCGTCCAGAACGAATCCATTCAAACGTACGCATGTGAACGGTTCCATAGGTTAACATTGCATCCGTTCCGTTTGTACAGAATCCATTCCAATCCGGGAGGCAAACCGTTTTTGAATGCAGATGTGAAACGGGCCTTACTTTTTTTTTTTTTCCCCCTCCTAGAAACTGCACTGTCATATCTAGCTTGCTTTGTAAACACATGTGAGCACAGCATAGATCAGATTTCAGCAGCTTCTGCAGGGGGATGAAGTGTACTTCCCTTCTCAACCTCATGTCACACTGAACTGCCCTCAACCAATCAGTGAGGAGCAGGAAGGTGGAAGGGGAGATAACAAGCTTCCTTCAATTGTACCTAAGAGCAACTGATATATAATAACTGACAGCAACTGTTTCAATTCTGACAAAATCTTGTCAGAACTGGAAGGAATCATTGTTAGAAGCAAATAGTGATCTTCTTAGAAGAACTGACAGCGAAGTAAGTCTGTAATATTCATTTGCAGGTACATCATCTGTATATTTTAAAGAGAAACCGTAACCGAGAATTGAACTTCATCCCAATCAGTAGCGGATACCCCCTTTCCCATGAGAGATCTTTTTCTTTTCACAATCGGATCACTAGGGGGCTCTGTATGGCTGATATTGTGGTGAAACCCCTCCCAAAGTGTGATGTCAGGACCATGGTTCTGACATCACACTGTGGGAGCCTTGTTACATTGTGGGAAATAACAGCTGTTTACAACTGCCAAAAAATAAAGCAGCATCTCCTTCCACTGACATCATCTGCCAACAGTAAAAATGTCACCAGGTGATAAATGTCAGAATGTAAATCAGGGTGAGGGTGAGGAAAGATTTTACAATGGGCAAACACTGACTAAATAATGTATACATAATTATTGTAAAAATGAAGCACTTTTTTTTATGACTTTATTTTCACTAGAGTTCCTCTTTAAATAGTTGCTTGGCTCTAGTTCCCTTTATCCCACTAACGGTTTAACAGACCATCTAACTTCAAAGCTAACATATCTCTTTTAAAGCCTTTAGAAATTGGTAAATTTTATTGATGAAAAAAGGTAAAATAGTTGACTGACCGACGCCCTACCTCAGACAGTCAAGTATCTTTGAGAATAAATCTGAAAGCGATACACACCTAATTGGTTGAGATATGTTAATTATTTTCAGTGTGGCTAACTACATTTAAAAGCACTGGGAATATTTCACACTGTTGCCATGGTTTCCAGTAAGATTGCTAAAAGAAAAAAAAGTTGAAGCAACTGCAGATTGATGTTGAAATGTATACTACGGTCACTCAGACTGAGGCGCTACACCTGCTATTGCTGAAATTCTGTCTTGTCCCCATTTTTATTGCCTGATGAAGCGGGCTGGGCCTGCGAAACGCGTTGCACTGTTTTGGGGTACTAAGTAATAAATGTAACTACTATTCAGACAGTCTTTCGTGTCTGCTTTATGGAGGTAAGACCACCGCTTCCTCCCAGCAAATTTTAAAGTTTTTATCCACTTTTATCCTGCTGGCGCCTCTGTTCTCCTACTGCTATACCGTGTCCACCCCTGGTGGAGGGGTGATCTACCCCCTTTCGCATCTACAGAGAGCGACTTCTTATCCCTGAGTGAGGACAGGTCTAATCTCCTCACCTGCCTATACAGTGGTTGCCTGTGTGGTAACCCATGTTTGTGAGTATAATTTTCTCACGATAAACTTTACTTCATTTATGCTTAACATACTACACTATATTGGGCTCTCGGTTTCTCTACACTTTATCTCTCTACAAGCCCTGTAGTAAATCAAGTGCATTGGGAGATGCCAGTAAGCTCTATACTGTAGTATATGGTGACTATTAATGTCATTCTATTTCATTTTAAATGAAATGTACATTTTACAATCTAGAACCGGCGTGTCAAATTTAAAAACAAAGTGGGCCGAAATAGTACACTGGGACCCAGTTGCAGGCAAACCTCAATGTCTACTGGCCACCCTCCTCCCTTATAAAGTTCCCACATGTTTAATGGCTCCCTCCAACCCCTATAGAGTTCCCTGGTGTCTAATGGTCCTCCTCCCTCCCCTATACAGTTCCCTGGTGTCTAGTGGTCCTCCCTCCCCTATACAGTTCCCTGGTGTCTAGTGGTCCTCCTCCCTCCCCTATACAGTTCTCTGGTGTCTAGTGGTCCTCCCTCCTCTATACAGTTCACTGGTGTCTAGTGGTTATTCCTCTATACAGTTTCCTGGTGTCTAGTAGTCCCTTCCCTCCCCCATACAGTTCACTGGTGTCTAGAGGCCCCCACTCCCCCCCCCCCCCATATGGCTTCCCAAGTATTTAGTGCTATTCCCATAAATCCTCCATGTGGCTTCCCTGGTGTTCTAGGGCAGTGATCTGCAAACTTGGCTCTCCAGCTGTTAAGTAACTACAAGTCCAACAATGCATTTGCCTATATGAATCATTTCTGTGGCTGTCGGTCTCCCGCAATGCATTGTGGGACTTGTAGCTCCTTAACAGCTGGAGAGCCAAGTTTGCAGATCACTGTTCTAGGGCTTCACCTCCCATATAGCTTCCCTAATGGTCTAGAGTGGGACAAACATTATGCAAAGTGTGGAAACCACTTGAGGGCCAAATTTAATGGCTCTGAGGGCCAGATTTGGGCAGCGGGCCGGAGTTTGACATATATGATCTAGAATGAAAGAAAATCTGTAATGAAAACAACCCACCTGGAGGGTACTTAAATGGGGAGGGGGAAGCCTCTGGATCCTAATGAGGCTTCCCCCGTCCTACTCTGTTGCAGCACTTGAAGCCCCCGAATACCGGGGAGGTAAATATTGACCTACCGCGGTCCAGCGCAGGTGCAGTAGCAGCTTTCCGTTTCGGGCTCAGGCAGAAATAGCCGAGCTGGATCGGGTTCACTCTACTGCGCAGGCGACTGGAGCCGGGAAGGTAAATAGTTTCAAAGCAGCCAGCGCTGGAACAGAGGGAGAGAGGAGGACGGGGGAAGCCTCATTAGGGTCCAGAGGCTTCCTCCTCCCGAGGTAAGTATCCCCCAGGTGGGGTTTTTTCATTACAGTGTCTCTTTAAAGTGAACCTTAATTGTGAAAAATAAATTGAGTTTTACTCACCTGGGGCTTACCTCAGTCCCCTGCAGCTGATCGGTGCCCACGGCGAGTCGCTCTGATGCTCCGGGTCCCGTTGGCGGCCACTTCCGGTTTCGCCGTCAGGACCCGTGAGGCTGGGGAACATGGCTGATACTACCCGTTCCCAGCCAAAATAGCACCACTATGCAGCCATGCCGCATAGGGGTGCTATTTTGGCTGGGAACACGTAGTATCAGCCGCGTTCCCCAGCCTGACGGGTCCTGACGGCGAAACCGGAAGTGGCCGCATAGGGGTGCTATTTTGGCTGGGAACGCGTAGTATCAGCCGTGTTCCCCAGCCTGACGGGTCCTGACGGCGAAACCGGAAGTGGCCGCCAGCGGGACCCGGAGCATCAGAGCGACTCGTCGTGGGCACCGATCAGCTGCAGGGGGCTGAGGTAAGCCCCAGGTGAGTAAAACTCAATTTATTTTTCACACTTAAGGTTCACTTTAAATGCTATTTGGTTTAATTGGTATGTTTGTTGCCCTGCATAGAAACACCAGTGATAGGTGCCAGCCCGTACATGACGACATGGCAGCACAAGGACACTGGTCTTAAAGGACGACTGTAACGAGATATGGAGGCTGCCATATTTATTTCCTTTTATACACTACCAGTTGCCTGGCTATTCTGCTGATCCTCTTGCCTCTAATCCTCTTAGCCATGGACCAGGGGTGTCAAACTCAAATGTAAAGTGGGCAGAAATTGAACACTGGGACCTAGTCGCAGGCCAACCTAAATGTCTACTTGCCACCTTCCTCCCCGATAAAGTTAGCTGGTTTCAGAAAATAGGATTATTTGTATCCAATTGCTGTAAAATCGGATCATTTTATTGGATCGTGTGTGGCCACCTTAAGAAGTAGGGACAGAGGGATTTGGTCCCAAAAGAGGGACTGTCCCTCCGAAAGAGGGACAGTTGGGAGCTATGGAGGAGGTCTATTTATATAGTAATTATATTTGTTGCAATTTTTTTTATTACAAAACCAGCTTCGTACATTACAGTTGTTTTCTCTTTACAGCTGGTTGACTGGACGGCGGCCAGAATTCACGGACCCCAAGGTTGTGGCTCAGGGTGATGGGCGAGAAGGTAAGGCGTAGCAGCAGGCGGTGTGCTTCCGGGCTGGCAGAGCTAGGTGTTTATGATGAACTGCGTCACACGAGCAGCTTTTTATCATGCAGCAGACAGTGCTGAGGGCGGTATCGAGGCACAGATGGCACGGCCCTGTTCTAGAGGTTATTCATATTTTCCATTCTGGGATCATGTTCAGATCTGAGAGCCTGTCACTGCGTACATGTCTTAGAGCTGCATGTTCCCTCCTCATCACTATGGCGGAGTTAGGAAGGAAACCATAGCAAGGTTTACTCCCATGTTATGCTTTCCACAGAAAGAGTTTGTTCTGCATTTAAAGGCCAACAGTTCAATCTACCACCTTACTAAGCACATTGCCTAAATGTTTCCTTCTCAGTATAGAGCTAAAATTGCCACATGAGCTGAAGCAGCCCAGATGGGTGAATTACTGTAATAGCAGGCTGAGTGGGTAGGCTGCTGTGTTGCACTATCGTGTTGTTGGGATGGGAAGCAGGCGGGGGTGCAGACAGAGCTCCTGAAATATTAGCGGGCTGTAGTTTTGAAAGTGTAACCTGCAGCAATGTGACTGCACAAAGCATGTGAAAGCTGGGCTAGCAAATGTAATCCACCAGCTAGTGAGAGTACGGCAAGGGTTAAATGCTTTTTTTTTGTTTTTAAACAATCTTTATTTATTATTACAATACATTATTTAAACAATAAAACAGTTTACCCATAACTATCAAAATGAGAGGCCTATTTTACCTACTTCTCACAATAAGGCACCTTTCACACTGGCGATAAAATACGGTCCGTGAACTGAACAGACCGTATAATGTACAAACAGAACGGATTGTGAACAGATCCAATGTTAACCTAAGGGACCATTCACATGCGTCAGTTTGTACGGATCCATCCCGTACGTTCCGCAGAACGGACCACAACTTTCTTGCAGCACCAATTTTTCCGGACGCCGGAAGAAACTAGTGAAGCAACGTACCATTTAAAATAGAAAGATTTCCTGAGAGGGGGGGGGGAGGGGGGGGGGGGGGTAGGGGGCGAGGAAACGGAACGGAAGTAGTGGAAAGGAAACAGGGTGAAAACTGATCTGCTCGACAGGTGATCCATTTACCACAAAATTATCAGTGTGAAACGGGCCTTAGGGTCCTTTGACACTGCATTATTCTGCATGCCAACTCACTTTTGCATAATTTTCACGTAAATTTATGACGATTTTAGCGGTGAATAGCAAAGCCCCCATAAATACTATTGTCATCAATATTGCTACATATGTTAAAGTGAACCTAAAGGCAAAAAAAAAATGAGATTAACTCACCTGGGGCTTCCCTCAGCCCCCTGCAGACGATCGGTGCCCTCGCAGCTCCGCTCCGATGGCTCAGGACCCGCCGGCGAGCACTTCCGGTTTGGCTGTCACCGGGCATGGGAACGCGAGTGATTGTTCGCGTTCCCAGCCTGTATATCGCCCCCTATGCTGCTATTGCGGCCAGGAGGTCGCAATAGCAGCATAGGGGGCGATATACAGGCTGGGAACGCGAACAATCAATCGCGAACAATCTGGGAACGCTGGGAACGCGAACAATCAAACGCGAACAGTCACTCACGTTCCCATGCCTGTCGGCTGGTGACGGCGAAACCGGAAGTGCTCGCCGGCGGGTCCAGAAGCATCGGACCGGAGCTGCGAGGGCACCGATCGTCTGCAAGGGGCTGAGGGAAGCCCCAGGTGAGTTAATCTCATTTTTTTTTTTTTTGACTTGTAGGTTATCTTTAACCTCCTTAGCGGTATGCCTGACTGTCGGGCATACCGCCGGCTGTGCCCAGGAGTCCCCCAGTATAATTTTAAGTAATTGCATAGCTGTAATAGCTTCAGCTAGCACTAGGCTAGCTAGCAGTGGTGGTCCAGCATCCCTCGATTGCTTTTGATCCCCCCGATCGCCGCTAAATACATTACCCAGCCTGGATCCAGCGATCGCGCAGCCTCCCCGGACATCTCCACTCTTCTCTATGGGGAGGATCGGGTCTGCGCATGATGTCACGACGTCGCCGACATCATGTTCGATCCTCCCCATAGAGAAGAGCGGAGCTGTCCGCGGAGGCTGCGTGATCGCTGGATCCAGGCTGGGTAATGTATTTAGCGGCGATCGGGGGAGGATCAAACGTAATCTAAGGATGCCGACTACCACTGCTAGCTAGCCTAGTGCTAGCTGAAGCTATTACAGCTATGCGATCACTTACAATTATACTGGGGGACTGTCGGCTGCATAACCCTCCTGAGCGGCGTAACGCTCAGGAGGTTAAGGAGAATAGTGGAGAAGTCAAAAACAGAATTTTTCAAAAAGATCAAAAAGATGTAGTTTTTGAGAAAATCAATTTTAAAAATGCGAAGAAAAATGGTTTTAAACTCAGAAAAATTAGTAAAGTCTCTGCAGCAGCCCCAGCTCTCTCACCTCCCTGGGCTCCAGCGCTGCAGTTCTCCCTCTATCCTCCGGGTGGCGCTATAACCCTACAGTGAGATAGCCAGTTGTCATGACAACAGTCAGCGATCTCACCAGTGAAATGCAGAGCCTTCATGGACAGGATGAGGAATGGCCGCCAGGGAGGTGAGTGAGAACGCGTGCTGTGCGCAATGCTCTGCATGAACCTCCCGACAGGAAGAGGAATGGCCGCCAGGGAGATGAGTGAGAACGCGTGCTGTGCGCAGTGCTCTGCATGAACCTCCCGACAGGAAGAGGAATGGCCGCCAGGGAGATGAGTGAGAACGCCTGCTGTGCGCAGTGCTCTGCATGAACCTCCAGACAGGAAGAGGAATGGCCGCCAGGGAGGTGAGTGAGAACACGTGCTGTGCGCAATGCTCTGCATGAACCTCCCGACAGGAAGAGGAATGGCCGCCAGGGAGATGAGTGAGAACGCGTGCTGTGCGCAGTGCTCTGCATGAACCTCCCGACAGGATGAGGAATGGCCGCCAGGGAGGTGAGTGAGAACGCGTGCTGTGCGCAGTGCTCTGCATGAACCTCCCGACAGGATGAGGAATGGCCGCCAGGGAGGTGATTGAGAACACGTGCTGTGCGCAATGCTCTGCATGAACCTCCCGACAGGAAGAGGAATGGCCGCCAGGGAGATGAGTGAGAACGCCCGCTGTGTGCAATGCTCTGCATGAACCACCTGGCGGCTACCACGAGGCAGATCGACCAAGAGAGAAATCTCTCTCTGATGGAATCTGATTGGAGAGAGATCTGTTGCCTGCTCATACAACACAGGCTGATTCCCGACCAATGTCATACTAAAATCGATTCAGAATCAGCCTTGTAATGCCCCATTGGCCACCTCAACGGCCCAACGCTCCCCCCCTCCCCCCCCCTAATTTTCAATGTGCCTTCCTGATGGCCAGTGCGCTATATGTTACGTGTCCGTGTCTGCCGCTGGCTCCGGGCTCCAACCTCAATCCATACACATCCCCGCGTGGTTGCTGGAGTGACATGGGCATATGCATAGTGCACTGGGCAGCAGGGGGGCACATTGAATATTAGGGGGAACAGCGTCGGGGGTCTCTTCACATTCGCACTCGTCCAGATATCACTCGCCGTTACCACCGCGCACCCAACAGACCACGACAGCCCGACATCTTGCAGCATGTCCCATCAACATACTCAGCCTGAAATTGGTTGCATCGTCAATTGGGCATGCACTTGGCAGCACCGATTTTCATCTGATTCGATAATAATTATCCAATCGGATGGTGAATAGGCCACCAAGTCGCTAGATTGATACTGTAGATACCCTTTATTCAGATCTGCTTTAAATAAAATTGGATTCCAATTATCTCCTGGTCACATTGTGCAGCCAACAAGGTCATCCTGATAAAATTCAGGGCATCCTATGAACATTACGGAATGAACTTTATTAGCGCCCCTAATCCATTATTAGCACAGCACAGTACGTGAGCCTATTATGATGATGAAGGCGGGAGCTGAATGAAACCAGCAGTTAATTACAACGCGTAGAGCTAGCAAGCTGTGTTCTTTGTCTTTATTATTTATTTCCAACTTCAGTTAGAGAGCTGCTGAGAGATTGAAGGCGGCGCACTTACCCTCTGCATATGCTGAATGCCGCCACAAGGAGTAATGGACTTATTAAGCAGAGCATTCAGTCCAGCGGACTGGCACAGGCATCCATCTATATAAGTAAACATTGTGGAGTCAGACGGGGTGTCTCGTCCATCACCGACTGTTAGGAGTGTTTATTCTCATCATCATATCCTGAAGGCAATGTGGAGTTGGCGAGATTTATCAAAATTATGCAGTTGCTCATGGCAACCAATCAGGTTTCAGCTGAAGGAAACAAGAATGCTGATTGGTTGCCCTAGGTAACTGCACAGTACTAAAAAAATCAGCCGCATTCAGTAAATACTTATTTTAAAGTAAAGCCATCACTTCTCAACTCCTGGCACAAATTGTTTCCTAATCCTGTGTAGCACTAAGCTGCAGAAAGAGTTTTTTTGTTTTATTTTTTATTTACTCTCTGCTCTGTGTTTATTATGTAGTCTACATGCAGTCTGCATTGCAAGCATTTGAATATAATCATACAAGTTTCTGCTGTAATGAATCTTATCTCAGTCAGCCTTGCTCTATTTTGGTACATTGCCAAAGAAAGGGAAGCTTGTTATCTCCCATCCCACTTTCCTGCTTCTCACTGAGTGGCTGAGAGCAGTTCTGTGTGACTTGAGGCTGAGAAGGGAAATACACCCCTCTGCAGAAGCTGCTGAAATACTATCTGTGCTGTACTCAAATGTGTTTATAAAGCAAGCTAGATTTAAAGGGACTCCGAGCAGTGCCTGTGGGTATGCCTTTAAGCATACCCACAAAAATTAATTATATCCTCACACCTACCAGCATGATGTTTGTAATTATATCCCCCTGGGTTCCTTATATTTCATTGCATTGTGCTAAATGGAGCTGCCGACACTGGGGAAAGTGTCGTCCTGCATAATAAATGCTGAATAAGGAATCCAAGATGGCGGCCGCGATTTCGATCGCAAAAAAAACGAAAAGTAAAAGACATAGGATGCATCTTTCCATAGTTACTGCACTGCTTGGAGTCCCTTTAACAGTGCAGTTTCTAGGGAACAAAAAAAAAAGAGTAAGGGAGGAAATTACTTCAGGATTGGCTTCAGTCAGAGGCAGTAAATATGGGACCCGGACTTTTGCACAGGACAGAAGGAAAACATGGAGAAATGCACCCTGTATGTATGTAGAGAGTTTAGCCTTTCTAATACCCCCTCATCTGTGTCTAATCACTAGTTGTCATTTGATCTCACCCCAGGACAGCTGACTGCCACACAGATAAGCTCATTTGAAAGCATGAAATGTTAAAGAAACTCTGAAGTCTCCCAAAAAATTAGGTTTTTACTTTAAAAACTTCTTTAACATAATTTTCCACCTGAAACGCCACATGCCCGTGGCTGAAAACTTGATTAATCACCCCAAACTCCCTGGGGCTGATTTGGCGCTCCTTCCGTGTAGAGGCAGAGCTTTGGTCTGTAGCTCTGCCTCTACTCGTGTCCGTCTGCGCTGATCGCCGCCCCTATTTATTTATTTATTGTATTTATAAAGTGCTAACTTATTACGCAGCACTGGACATTAGTTTAGGTTACAGACAATATTTATGGGTGACATACAGCAATATGACAATACAGGAATACAAGAAAAACCAGATCGCACAGTATGAGTACAAGGTAATGCTTAGTCAGCCACGGGATGGGAGCATGAAGATTAGTTTGATTCACTCAAATGCATAGCATGGGTGCACAGTAATGGAGGTGCATGATCAGGTAGGACAAAAAAGGAGGAGGACCCTGCCCAAAGGCTTACAATCTAGAGGGAGAGGTAGGGACACGAAAGGTAGGGGTCCAGAATTCAGCTGTGGGTTTGGAGCACTTATGAGGGGTGGTAGGCCAGAGTGAAAAGGTGAGTTTTGAGGGCCTTCTTGAAGATGTTGACGGAGGGGGCTGCTCTAACGGGTGGAGGTAGGGAGTTCCATAGTGTTGGAGCAGCTCTTGAGAAGTCCTGGAGGCTTGCATGGGACTGGGTGATGCGGGGGGCGGTCAGGCGAAGTTCATTGGAGGAGCGGAGTGAGCGGCTAGGTGTGTACCTCTGAATAAATGTAGGTTGGACAGGTTTTAAGGACGGATTTGTAGGTCAGATACAGTATCTTGAATTTGATTCTGGACTGGATAGGAAGCCAGTGGAGGGATTCACGGAGGGGAGCCGCCCTGGGGGAGCGATGGGAGGAGTGGATAATTCTGGCTGGCGCATTCATGATGGACTGCAGCGGGCAATTCGGGTCATAGGGAGACCAGACAGAAGGGCATTGCAGTAGTCAAGGCGGGAAATTATGAGGGCATGGATGAGGAGTTTGGTGGTGGCAGAGGTCAGGAAAGGGCGGATCTTGCAGATGTTACGAAGGTGGAAGTTGCAGGACTTTGTGAGGTTTTGGATGTGGGGAGTGAAGGAGAGTGCGGAGTCCAAGGTGACACCCAGACAGCGGGCTTGAGCGGTAGAGCGAATGGTAGTGTGGTTAACAGTGACATGCGCATCTGGGAGATTCAGGGATTGCCGGGGTGGGAAGATCATAAATTCAGTTTTGTCTAGATTTAGTTTCAGGAACCTAGCTGACATCCAGAAGGAGATGGCTGATAGGCAGGAGGAGGAGACCCCATGGTAGTGGGGGATATGTCAGGGGTGTGGAGGGTGTCATCTGCATACAGATGATGGTTAAAACCCATGGAGGAGATAACCTTGCCAATGGAGGATGTGTAAAGGGAGAACAGTAGGGGGCCAAGGATCGGGCCTAGGGGGACTCCCACCGAGAGGTGGTTGGGGGTGGATGAGGACTCATTGAAGGAAGTTGTGAAGGAGCGGTTGAAGAGGTTGGATGAAAGCCAGGTCAGGGCGAGGTCGTAAATGCCCATGGACTGGAGGAGTAGGGGATGATCTACTGTGTCAAAAGCTGCTGAAAGGTCAAGGAGGAGGAGAATGGAGTATTTACCTTCAGCTTTAGCTAAGGCAAGGTCATTTACCACTTTGGTGAGGGCCGTTTCGGTTGAGTGGGCAGGCCGAAATCCAGATTGCAGTGGATCTAGCAGTGAGTTGGCATTCTTTCAGAAGACGGCGGCGATCAGCGCAGATTGACGCGCATGGAGGCAGAGCTACAGCCCAAAGCTCTGCCTCCTTAGGGCAGCAAAATCCACAACCAAGAAAGTCGTGGATTTTTGCCCCTGGAGTTAGGGGTGATTAATTTAGTTTCCAGCTGCGGGGATGTGGCGTTTTAGGTGGGACAATAACCTCATTTTTTGGAGGCTTCAGAGTCTCTTTAACAATATGTCTGCTTCAATGAAAGCAGGAAGTAGACATACTGCAGATTTATTGTACATTTTGTATCAGCTGTAACAAAGAAATGTTTTTCTTATAGGTTATTATGCTATTGCGTATCTTTTAGAGCAGAGAGGAAGTTTTGAGTTCAGGTGCGCTTTTAAGCATCACGCGCGTCACGTGATTACAAACACTTCCTCCTACCGGGTTGAAGGAGGAAGTGTTTGTAATCACGTGACGCGCGTGGACCGCCACGTGGGAGGCGCCAAGGGACGAACTGAAGAAGACGTCAGATAGGAAAGCTTGACCCCGCCCACCCTGCTTAGGTAACTGGGTGAAATCCGGATAGCAACTATCCGGATTCACCCAAATTCGGATTTGGGCCCATCCCTGGTCAGAGCACCTGATCTGCATGCTTGTTCAGGGGCTGTGGCTGAAGGTATTAGAGACACAGGATCAGCAGGAGAGTCCGGCAACTGGTATTATTTTAAAAGGAAAAATCCACATCCTTGTTAGCTTAGGTTCTCTTTAAAGCTGCAGTGGCCATTTTACTAAAAAAAAATGTCCTGGTCACTGGGAGGGGGGGGTTTAAGTCTGCGGTCCTCAAATGGTTAAAGGATGACTGAAGCAAGAGGGATATGGAGGCTTCCATCCTTTTAAAGGAGAACTGTAGTGAGAGGTATATGGAGGTTGCCATATTTATTTCCTTTTAAGCAATACCAGTTGCCTGGCAGCCTGCTGATCTATTTGGCTGCGGTAGTGCCTGAATCACACCAGAAACAAGCATAGCTTGTCATATCTGTCAGAAAAACCTGATCTGCTTCATGCTTGTTCGGGGTTTATGGCTGAAAGTATTAGAGGCAGAGGATCCGCAGGATAGCCAGGTAACTGGTATAGCTTAAATGGAAATAAGTATGGCAACCTCCATACACCTCTCTCTACAGTTCTCCTTTAAACAATACCAGTTACCTGGCTGTCCTGCTGATCCTCTGCCTCTATTACGTTTAGCCATAGCCCCTGAACAAGCATGCAGCAGATCAGATGTTTCTGACATTATTGACAGATCTGACAAAATTAGCTGCATGCTTGTTTCTGGTGTGATTCAGACACTACTGCAGCCAAATAGATCCGCAGGACTGCCAGGAAACTGGTATTGTTTAAAAGGAAATAAACATGGCAGTCTTCAGATTCTTCTCACTTCAGTTGTCCTTTAAGTTAAAGACTTAAAGCAAATCTGAATTGAAACTAAACTTATGAGATAATGCATTGTATGTGTAGTATTGATCATAAATAGAACATTAGTAGCAAAGAAAATTGTTTCATTTTTATTTTTCAGTTGTATAGCTTTTTTTGCTTTTTTTTTTAAACCGTTTTATTCATGAGTAAACAAAGAATGATAATTGCAACAGGAGTGAACAGAGGCAACATACCAACTGGCCACTTAATATTCATCATACAATATAGCATGGATGGGTACAGAATATTTAGACATGTATTATAATAGTCAGATTGCTAAGTATGACAGTATAGTCCTCAAATATAAACATGATATCAGGAGGCACCCTGTTGCATAAGTATTGTATTCCAGTCTTTAATTGGGCCCAGTCATGGCTATCATAACTGTTAAAACCTGTGACCAAACCTAAGGAGAAGAAGGGAAAGAGAAAATTACGGAAAAAATTAAGGATTAGCTAATTGGTGCGAGTTGCGTGTAGTACCACAAAGTTTAGATAGTGCTCTGGGAGTCAAGCCGGTTCTGCCAAATTCTTCCACATTTTTGGGGGCATTTCCGATGGGAGTACAACACTTTCTCAAATTGGATCACTTCCAAGGGATGTTCCGGGGAGAGCCACTTTAATATAATTGTTTTCCTGGCCCAGTTGTATAGCTTTATTGACAACATTGTAGTAGACTTTCACATTTGCCATTTAAAATCCACACTGTATATTTTAAGCTGTAAAACAAAGCAGAGCTCCCTTTGAGAGAAAGTTTAACTGCAGGGAAGTTCAAACGATCTCACTGTTTCTTTGCTGTTTAACCTTTTCACAAAACAGCACTGATTTTAACCAATTATGTCAACTAGCTCAGAGAAGCTCTTTAAGGGCTGGATCACACGGATGCTTGGCGGCGTTTACTGCCAAGCATTCGGGACTCATTGGCTAAACGCCCCCATTCAAATGAATGGGAGCTTTAGCATCACGCACTTACCGTCGATCGCGCAAACGCGGCGTTCCGATCCCCATTTACCGCGTCGTTTCAGCCAGCCCTAGAAGCCGCATGCGGCGTCCAGGCTCGCCTAGCCGCCGCATCTTCATGTCCCCTTGCGGGGATGAGAAACGCCGATCGCAATGGGAAGCTGAAGATTGCCGATTGTGATCCTGGGCTCCTTTGTTGGACAAGGAAGCTAGCCACCAATGGGTAAGTGTTGTAGCTGAAAGGGGCGGGGCCAACTTCCATGTTTACAGGAACAACTTAAAGCGGAACTGAAATATTGTGTGAAATATTAATAAAAAGCACACCACCAGCTTCTCCTTGTCTCCCTATACACGTTCATTTAATTTTCGCCGCTCCCCGCCGCCGCAATCGCAGGATTTTTAATTGTTTTTAGGCTTCCGGGATCCAGGCAAGATGGCCGCGATACCAAAATACTTCCGGGTCATTGCGCGTCACTAGTACGCGTTCACTTGCTCCAGATAACGCACACGAGAGGACTGCAGCACTGAACATGCTCAGTTTGTCTTCTCGCGCAGTTTGTCCTCTCCCTCTCCTGCTCGTTCTGGTGACAAAGAGCAGAATCAATGAGCACGGATTGGCTGCGGTGGGGCGGAGAAAGGGTGGAGACTTGGACAGAGGCAAGGAATAGAGGCAGTGTTACCAACTCATCCCTTTAATTACTGACACATATGAATTATACAGGTTTTGTGGATAGGTAGATGCAGTTAAGGCACTGATTATGTGCAAATCGCCCCAGAACCTGTATAACTTAGATGTGTCAGTAATTAAAGGGATGAGTTGGCAACACTGAATAGAGGTCACGCAGGTAGAAGAACACAAGCTCTTCTGCTTGATCTCAGCATCGACTTATATGTCAATGATTTTAACGGCAAAAATTTGGGACTGAGAGAGCCACAAAAAAAGATACATAAACTGCGCAGAGGTATGTGAGCTTTAAAGGTACATACCCAAATTATCAAATTATTGCCAAAAAACTTTCTTCAGTTCCGCTTTAAAGGGGCACTATGGCAAAAAAAATTAAATTTAAAATATGTGCAAACACATACAAATAAGAAGTAGACTGCAGATCCAAACAGTAATATCAAATTTAAAGGGGCACTATGGCGAAAAATTGTAAAATTTAAAATATGTGCAAACATATACAAATAAAAAGGACATTTTTTCCAGAGTAAAATGAGCCATAAATTACCTTTCTCCTATGTTGCTGTCACTTACAGTAGGTAGTAGAAATCTGACAGATGCGACAGGTTTTGGACTAGTCTATCTCTTCATGGGGGGAATTTATTTATTTTCAAAAGCTCTTAGTGAATGGCAGTTGCTCTGTCCAACTGCCAAAAAACTGTGTAGCGAGCAGGGAAGCCGGATAGTATAATTGTTTAAACCCTATTTAGGGAATATCTTTATAAAGAATAAAAGCCATGCCGAGAATCCCCTATGAAGAGATGGGCTAGTCCAAAACTTGTCACTTCTGTCAAATTTCTACAACCTACTGTAAGTGACAGCAACATAGGAGAAAAGTAATTTATGGCTCATTTTACTCTGGAAAAAATGTCCTTTTTATTTGTATATGTTTGCACATATTTTAAATTTTACAATTTTTCGCCATAGTGCCCCTTTAAATTTGATATTACTGTTTGGATCTGCAGAACTGCTGATTATCCTTACAAGACGCTTTCACAGGAAGGTAACAGCACACACTCCCCGGGTTGTGTAATTTTCATTTACACCCATCTACAGTGACAGCCCAGAAAGAGAGTAACGTAAGCGAGCAGTAGGAGGACGCAGCATGTGACAGATGACATCACAAGACACCAGCGATTACATAAGAGAAGGCAATGGTGGCTTGGCACTCCGCTGCGCAGTCATGGTGGAGATCGGGGAACATCTGCTGCGACATGTGCGTATCGTTTGTCACATTCGTTTGCTGCGCTCAGAGATCCAAGACACATTTATCCGCTTATGCATTGCCGTCTGCTCTTCCTCAGTGCTAATTGTTATTAAAATAGACTCCATTGCCTTCTAATAGAAGATCTCTCAAGAGACATAACGTGGCTAAGGAACATGCCAGTGTGGCATGATTTAATTACTGGATGTATTACATATCATTTGGCTAATTTAAAGTGATTGTGTGTCCAAATCCTGATAGCTAGAGCAAATCTGTGAAAACATTTTATGTCACTATGTTAGAATATTCCCATGTTTAGTTCTAATGTTATTTTTCTGTACTCTGAGATTACATTTTTTTCATAGCTCCCAACTTGACCATCTTTTGGAGGGACAAGTTTTGGGAGCCCTGTCCCTCTGTCCCTCTTTCCTCCTCATTTGTCCCTCTTTCAGGACTTTGTCCCTCTTTCTATGTAAATATATGTATTTCTCTACTAAAACATGTGTTTGACGCTACACTTTATTCCCAGCCTTTAAATTGATATATTGCTAATTTTAAAATGTTAATATGAAGGAAATTGAACCAGAATAGAAAGGACCAGTGTGGTTTGAATTATAAAACATATTTTTCTTATGAAATCTTTATAGTATGCGTGACTAGGGGTGTGATGGGGGTGTGGCAGGGGCATGGCTTAAATGTCCCTCTTTCTCATCTCAAAAAGTTGGGAGATATGTTTTGTTTTTAATGTGTAATATGTATGGAGTGAGGGGACATGCAACATGATGAGATAGGCGTGTGTTTGAACAGTGCCAAGCACACAAATAACTAGGCTGTGTTCCTTTTTTTCTTTCTCTGTCTGAAAAAGATACACATCAGGAATGCAAGTGACAGTTTCTGTCCAGGGCGGGACTGGGTCAGACTATACTGTAACCCTCACTGATAAGTAATTACAGCCATAAAACACTTTCCTGTCAGTAAATGGCTTCTGAGAGCAGGAAAGAGAAAAAGTGTCAAAAATGTATAGATTTGAGCTCTGGCATACTTCAATGAAAGTGTAGTTGAGCAGAGAAAATCAAACAGTAAATACTTAAAAACTAGATTTAAAATATACAGGGTGGGCCATTTATATGGAAACACCTTAATAAAATGGGAATGGTTGGTGATATTAACCTCCTGTTTGTGGCACATTATTATATGTGAGGGGGTCATGTGACACATCAAACTTATTGGGAATGTCACAAGAAAAACAATGGTGTGCTTGGTTTTAACATAACTTTATTCTTTCATGAGTTATTTACACGTTTCTGACCACTTATAAAATGTGTTCAAGGTGCTGCCCATTGTGTTGGATTGTCAATGCAACCCTCTTCTCCCACTCTTCACACACTGATAGCAACACCACAGGAGAAATGCTAGCACGGGCTTCCAGTATCTGTAGTTTCAGGTGCTGCACATCTCGTATCTTCACAGCATAGACAATTGCATTCATATGACCCCAAAGATAAAAGTCTAAGGGGGTCAGATCGGGAGACCTTGGGGGCCATTCAACTGGCCCACGACGACCAATCCACTTTCCAGGAAACTGTTCATCTAGGAATGCTCGGACCTGACACCCATAATGTGGTGGTGCACCATCTTGCTCAGGGAACATGCCAGCTTCAGTGCATAAAGAGGGAAACACATCATCATGGAGCAATTTTGCATATCCAGTGGCCTTGAGGTTTCCATTGATGAAGGATGGCCCCACTATCTTTGTACCCCATATACCACACCATACCATCAATTTTTTTGTTCCAACTGTCTTGGAGGGATCTATCCAATGTGGGTTAGTGTCAGACCAATAGCGGTGGTTTTGTTTGTTAACGTCACCATTCACATAAAAGTTTGCCTCATCACTGAACAAAATCTTCTGCGTAAACTGAGGGTCCTGTTACATTTTTGTTTTGCCCATTCTGCAAATTCAGTGTGCCGATCTGGGTCATCCTCGTTGAGATGCTGCAGTAGCTGGAGTTTGTAAGGGTGTAATTTGTGAGTAGCGAATATCCGAAGGGATGTTCGACTAATGTCACTCTCCAGTGACATGCGGTAAGTGCTACGCTGTGGGCTCTTGCTGAATGAAGCTGGGATAGCCACTGATGTTACTTCATTAGTGACAGATTTCATGTGTCCGCATTTTGGCAAATCCAACACTGAACCAGTTTCACAAAACTTAGCAAGCAGTTTGCTAACTGTAGCATGGGAGATGAGTGGTCTCCTAGGGTGTCTTGCATTTAAATCTGCTGCAATGACCCGGTTACTGCGTTCACCAGACATCAACACAATTTCTATCCGCTCCTCACATGTCAACCTCGGCGACATGTCAATGGCTGGAAACAAAGAGACACTTGTAAATAACTCATGGAAGAATAAAGATATGTTAAAACCAAGCACACCATTGTTTTTCTTGTGAAAGTTTGATGTGTCACATGACCCTCTTCCTATTGAAAAAACAAAAGTTGGATTCAAAATAGCCGACTTCAAAATGGCCGCCATGGTCACCACCCATCTTGAAAAGTTTCCCCCCTCACATATACTAATGTGCCACAAACCGGAAGTTAAACCTTCCCCATTTTATTAAGGTGTATCCATACAAATGGCCCACCCTGTATATTAAAACTGTGGGATATCTAAAAAAGTCATTTTTAGGAGACAGAGGATAGATACAATTGTTTTTCTCATCAGTTTATTTTCACCTCGGATGTCCTACCACTTAAGGACCAGGGTTGTTTTGTCTGATCTGTGCTGCGTGGGCTCTCCAGCCCGCAGCGCAGATCGTATGTAAGGCAGAGCGATCAGACTTCCCCCCCCCCCTTTTTTTCCCCACTAGGGGGATGTCCTGCTGGGGGTCTGATCGCCGCCGGCTGTATTTGCTTAGCGGGGGGCTCTTCAAAACCCCCCGCCGTAGTGTTTTTCGCCCTCTCGCCCGTTCCCTCCCTCTCCCTCATTCAATGGGCTGCGCAGGACTGATATCTGTCCTGCGCAGCCTAGGATAGATGCCGGCCTATCAGTATGCGGCGATCCCCGGCCAATCAGGGGCCGGGGATCGGCGATCTGCCTTAGGGAGGGCGCTGCTGCACCACAGCGCCGTATTGATGTAAACAGCGGGGATTTCTTCCCCGCGTGTTTACATTACACGTGCGGGCTGCGATCAGCGGCTCGCACACTGTTCACGGAGACACCCTCTGTGAACTGACATGGAAAGACCGCTCGAGCGGCCGTTCCATGTCCATGGAAATCCACTTAAGACCTGCCGACGCCTATCGGCGTTAGGCGGTCGTTAAGTGGTTAAGCCTATGTTATGATTTGTGCCCGCCCTTTCCTTCCTCGTTCAATTTGTAAGCATTCCCGTGTGTAAAAACATTTATTTGCAAAGCAGAGAGCAAGTCTAGCAATGCAATTGCTATGTGATTTTGCTGGGCTCCTATACAAAGTGAAAAATGAGGCAGGACGTCGAGAGCGCTCAGGAAAAAATCGTGCTGCAAGCAGATTGCACTAAGGGAAACAGTTGCTGCAGTTTCCATTCTCTTTTTGTACCTAGTGTTCTGCGGTCAGGATTGGATCGCAAAATGCCATTAGTGGAAAATGGCCCTAAGTATGACTAAGATACCTCCACTCACCTCCACCCTGGGTGGAGTTTTTCTGTAAATGATAATTGTGCTTACAAAAGTTAAAGCAGTTTTCATTGTGTCCCTTCGGAGTTTCCCTTAATCCCAAAAGCTGTTACTCACCCCGTTCAAGTTATATAAATGCCATATCCCTAATGCTTCTGTCCTCCCGTGGAGCGCACCCTAGTGGCTGCAGCTCTGGCGCATTGAGACCACCAGGAGAAAAGCACAATATAAATGTTCTGTCTTACCTAATCAGCATGATTGGCTTCAGAGCTAGGCTTCCTCAGTTTTGAGTTTAGGAGCACTTCAAACACTTGAACTAAATAGAGGTAATTTGATATGATTGTTTTTTTTCTCTCTCTTAGGTAAAATGGGAGAATGCTTTAAGTATCGCTGATTACTCATTGAGTACATTGTGTTTCTGTGTTGTTACAGTCACAAGAGTTCGCTCACAAGGATTTCTGACACTTTCCTTCAATGTGGTGACAAAGGACCTGAAGAAACTAGGCTACACCAACAGCTCGAATGACACTCCAAACCCGCTGATGGTGTCCAACCCGTGATATGCAGAAAACGGCAGATCATAGGAGGAGAGGGAGAGCTGAGAAATGCCTTAAAGTGACTGAATAACAAAATTAGTGCCATGAAGAAGCAGCTAACATTAAGCCCCTGTCCTGCCACCCTCACAAATGATGTCTCCACCCACCTCCTACTTGTGATTTTACAGAACACCTTGTGCAGGAGCAGAGCAAGGAAGATGACATTGCTTCACAGATATTTATATTTTTTTCAGAGTTGCTTAGCTATGACTAGTCACTAGGTTATGTGGGTAGACAGGTATTAAAATTTAATTTTTTTTGGCACATGGACTCAGCAGCCAAACCTGTGACAGTACGTTGGCTCCAGGACCTCTCTTTTTAGTGGTTTAATAGCATCGTTACCGTGGTCAAGGATGATAATCACCTATGTCACCATCATTTCCAGTGGATATGTCACAACAGCTGCTGTTTAAAGGGACAATTTCACAAAGGGTATTTGGATTGAGCCTTAAATTACAAAAACATTCACAATTTAGGCCTATTAAACTTTTTGGTGCAGAATGTTAAAATATTGTCCAGAACCTGCTTTTTTGTGTAGAATTCTGACTGGGAATTACAGGTTACCTGAAGTGACACAATGAGATGAACATTTATGTACAGTCCCAGTCCTATTTAGAACCAACCTAGGTTCCTTTTTATTTCGGTCCTGCCACAAGATTTAAAAATCCAGCGCTCTGCAAAACAGCCCGACTGCAGTGGAACTGTAGCTAAACAATCGCTGATAACTAATTAGGGTTATAGAACTCCTGTGAGGCTGAGAAACGCATCTGAGTGCAGGAAACTGATAAAAAAAAAGTTTCTGGTTTAAAATTTGTTGCGGAGGTAAATAAGGCCCTGTTCACACTACATGCGTTGCTGCCCGGATTTCGGGAACGCGTGCAGGAGGCAGACACGCACGACATCAGAAAGTGCATAGACTGCACTGTCTGATGTTCACACCGCATGCGTTGCGGACCAGTGCAGTGCACAAACACATGCTGCACGCATTTTTTACAAAGCGCGCGGCTGACCCATTTACTTTAAGTGAATGGGATCAGCCACGCAATGCAGAGAAACGCGGATGGCTTGCGTTCTGACCGCACGGCCATCTGCGTTTGATGATGTGAACGAGGCCTTACATAACAGTCAAAATTCTAAAGGTAGATTTCAACCTTAGAATACAAATCTAAGACTATGAGGTTCCGGGAAAGTCTTGCTAAAGTGAGAGAGGTATAGATGCTGCGATATTTATTTCCTTTTAAAAGGATTATGAGGTGTGAGACCTATGGAAGCTTCCATATTTATTTCCTTTTAAACAATACCAGTTGCCTGCCAGTCCTGCTAATATTTCTGATCAGGAGGCTCTAAATCACACAACTGAAACAAGCATGCAGCTTATCTTGTCTGCTATACTATTGCCAGGGCCAGGTCTAGACTTTTTGCCGCCGGTGTCCCCTACCTGTAGCAGTGGAGACCGAAGAGCTGAGGGCAGCAACCCTCGCAACTTGTCACCCGGTATCCCTGGAGTGGAAACAGGAGTAACTGGTGTAAAAGGGTCAGAATCCAGAACATCAGACTTAAAGTCACATCACGGGAGTAACACTCACACTAGCTGCAATACAACAGCACTACCAGCGCTTACATAACACGCGTACGCGCAATTTGCCAGGCCCCCACGCATAGAGACTGGACGAGACGCTCCAGGACGCCTGCTGACATCCGTGTGTACCAGCCGCCTCCCTGGACAGGTAACTGACCGTGACAGCCGGCAGCGAACATTGTGAGGATGTCCCTCCCCCCCCCATCCTGCACCCACACATTTTGAAATGTAATAATTACTCTACATATAACACACCGAATTCGCCCCATATGTAAAAGTTACCCCAGCATGCTAAATATCATCCACCCAACCAGAGTGTAGTCACCGCACCTAGCCGTCATTGGTGTTCAGTGGGCAAGTGTGCCTGTTGCTCATCATTGTGTGTGTGTGGGGGGGTTGCAGAAAGTCAGAAATTGATCTGTCTTAAAGGGATACTGTAGGGGGGTCAGGGGAAAATGAGCTGAACTTACCCGGGGCTTCTAATGGTCCCCCGCAGACATCCTGTGTTGGCGCAGCCACTCACCAATGCTCCGGCCCCTGCCTCCAGTTTACTTCTGGAATTTCTGACTTTAAAGTCAGAAAACCACAGCGCCTGCGTTGCCGTGTCCTCGATCCCACTGATGTCATCAAGAGCGCACAGCGCAGGCCCGGTATGGTCTGTGTCTGCGCAGTACACTCCTGGTGACATCAGCGGGAGCGAGGACACGGGCGTGCAGGCGCAGTGGTTTTCTGACTTTAAAGTCAGAAATTCCAGAAGTGAACTGGAGGCGGGGCCGGAGCATCGGTGAGTGGCTGCGCCAACACAGGATGTCTGCGGGGGACCATTAGACGCCCCCGGTTAGTTCAGCTCATTTTCCCCCGACCCCCCTACAGTATCCCTTTAAAACCAAAGGATATCCCAGATACCGTATGTTTTACACATTCACAGCAGTTTAGTAACCAAAACAGAATCAATTAGCAGGAGAAAGCAAGAAGTTCAATTAGATTGAGAATAAATGTTTATCTTTGAACTGACTGAGCCATTAACACCCTGCAATATCTACATGTATCTGACTACTAATCAGCACTGATCTATACCCCTGCCTGTACTTGTTTTTTTAGATTTTATTTTATTTTAGTATACTTCCATAAATCAAATGAACATTTTCTGATAGTTCCTAGTGTTTATATTTATGAAGGTTCCCATTCATTGGTCAATATTTTCTTTCGATTCCAGACAGATCCGATCACTCTGATCCCCAGACATGTAATACAGATTGATCTTACCCTCTCTACTGAGTCCATAATGAGACACCATAAGATCACTAGCTTGTGTGTGAATGCTTCTAAGGAATGTCTTCAGAGGGCTGGCTGAATAGGGATAGTCTACAAAATCTACTGCTTTGCCTGTAACTTCGTACATGAAGTCAGCAGAACATTGCTGTAGACTGAGAGAGGGAAGGTTTAACTTTCATAGGACCCGTATCAGTTTGCAGCCTCTTGGGAGTGCCGCTCTGAAATAATTGCTTCAGGTCGCGTCATGGTAGTTCTGGCAGTAACTATTGCTACCCTCTTTGTCATCCTAAAAACCCACATCATCTCCTTTGCTATTTTCTACTACAGGACTCTACGAGTCATCACTAAATATAAGATGAGGAGCATTTTAGTATTTATACTCACCCAGTTCCGACATCTAACCTATTTATGGGAATTTACGTCAGAATCTAAAGATTATCGTTCACGCTGACCTGATTGCATCACCCAAGTTCTGAAGATCTGTCGGACGCACATTCATGGTATGAATCTCTCATACTACCACATCCCAAACCACCGCAAACATCAAGAAAGGGCAATGGGGAAATGTGGGTACCAGGTGAACTGCAAGTAGACGTGGCAAAGCTGTTCTACTATTGGGAGCTGGCTAAATATGATAATAAAATATTGGTATCTTTTCCGATATTCTTTTATCACTTTACCGAACCTTCCTCTTGCACTAACCCACCCTCTAACTACTCTTAACACTAACCCCCAGGGCCCGCGCTTCCATAGAGGCAAAGGGGGCAATTGCCCCAGGGCCCCCAGAGTCTGGTGGGGCTCCCAAGGTGCCCCTCCAGCTCTCGTGACCCATGACAGCGGGGATACTGTGTTTATGCTGTATAGGGGAAAAAATGGAGGTGAATGATGGGAACCCCAAAAATTCTTTTTAGAGGACATACGATGTCCTAACACCCAATGATATTGTGTGACGGGAGAGAGGATCGAATTGGATCTGGCAGATGGCTGAGGGGCCCTGGGAGTGATTTGATTGTCAGGGGGGCCCACCAAGTTACTTTTGCGTTATGGCCTCATTGTAGCTAGAACTGGCCTTCTTATCCTAATGCCAACCTACCGCTATCTAAGTCTAAAGGTGGCCCAGCTATAAGTTTACTTTCAATAATCTGTACAAATGATATTACAATCAACATTACAACCGATCAAAAACCAACATTGCAATTCAGTGTTTTGTTCGTAACTACGATCGAAAATACGTAAATCCACTTCAGTTTACAATCGATCAGATTTTTTTCTCTGATCAAATGTCTAATTGAGCAAAAAAAAAAAAAAAAAAAAAAAATGTACAGTGATCTCTAAGCCTAGAACTAACCTACGTTTACATATAAAAAGGGCACCGGGAAAATTGGGCACAGGGTGAAGCTGAAAAATGGCTCACTCTCCTCTTGCGAATTTCCCGACGGCGTAGATTACTATTCCCCCTCCAGGCCGCCGTGAACTCTTGCTGGCAGCTGAATTGCACTGTTTTGTGCCAGCGCCGAAATTACCCTCTGAGCGCCACTATAGCTGTT
This sequence comes from Hyperolius riggenbachi, assembly GCF_040937935.1. Taxonomy (NCBI): domain Eukaryota; kingdom Metazoa; phylum Chordata; class Amphibia; order Anura; family Hyperoliidae; genus Hyperolius; species Hyperolius riggenbachi. Next base: position 75,405,663 of record NC_090652.1, on the reverse strand, counting down.
ATTCACACTACAGTCTATGGCGGCACCTAAATGCCCAGCGCCCTATTTACCTGTCTGTGCGACAAAGTTACTACACGCATACGCTTCCGTGCACTTCCGCATACCTGAAGCAGGAAGTGACTGCAAGCGTGTCACTTCCTGCTTGACCAAATGCCAGACGGGGAATACCGTGTACTAACGCGGTATTCCATGAAGGCCTGTTTTCAGTGTTGCGATGCGGAGCATTGGGCGCGACGCACCGCATCGCTAACTCAGTGTGAAAACAGCCTCATTGTCTGAGAGCTGAATGGTAAGCTGTGACAAAGGGAACAGGAATTGGAGAGTGACGACACACTGCCCGCCGCTGCTGTGTGTGATCTGTGTACACACAACACACTGGCAATGCACAGCTGAGCCGACAGGAGATAGTACTGCAAACTGCAGTTGGGTACTTGCGACCAATGCGAGCAGCAGAGCTTGCAAATGTTTTGACAGGTTAGGTAAGGCGTACATGCCCACTGCCCTCAATCTGCGCTCGCTCTTGTGGCGCCCTAGGCCATGGCCTTTGTGGCCTATGCTAAAATCCATCCTGACCAAGGGTGGACCAAAATATAACGAGATATTTAAACAGAGGTGCCAACAAAAGGATAGAATATGCTAAAAACTGTCTAGAAAAGGAGGTATTGGTGAACTTACCTCCCCAAAAGAACATTCCATTTTGTCAGTTTCAGACAAAAATTGGTTTTATTTGACTACTCCATGATGCAAAACCATATCACAGGTGTGACCCGCTTCATCAGGCAGATATGAGAGTAACTGAGAGACATAAAAATGCTTGGCTGAGCATACATTCTAGTATTACCATTCATTGCTAGTATTAAGCTAATAATAATCTCAATGTGTATACATACAGTGGTCTAAATAATCATTTAAAAAAAATAAAACATGTACTGGTAATTATGGCTGTATCCTTAGATGATTTGTTTTATGTCTCTCAATTACTCCCATAGCTGCCTGATGAAACGGGTCACACCTGCGAAACGCATTTCATTGTGAAGTAGACAAATAAAGAACATTTTTGTCTGAAACCAACAAAATTGTGTTGTTTTGGGGAGTTAAGTCCACCACTACCTCCCTTTTTTTAACTGTTTTTAGCATATATTATTCTTTTGTCGGCACCTCTCTGCAAATATCTCCTGATATATCATGCAAGCATCTGGATGCCACATGGTACAGGTACTCAGTAACAGGGGTGACAGCAGATGCCTGTATCTATTCAGCCGGGTGGAGTATTGGAAATGGCAGTGTTGAAGCCAGGCTCTCAGCCAACAACATCTTGGACCCTCTACAACAGGGGTAGGGAACCTATGGCTCGGGGGCCATATGTGGCTCTTTTGATGGCTACATCTGGCTCACAGACAACTCAGTAGGGGTTGATTCACTAAGCTGCCCTGCAAGCAGCATAGCTTAGTGTGACAGCGCAAGTACAATTTTCAAAGTAGACATGCTACTGCTGTAGCATGCACTACTAACTTACGCTCCCACCAAAACTAATGGCCGCTCCAATTGTCCCACCCTGGTCCCTGTCAGGTCCAGTGACTTTGTAGGACAAGATATTCTGCTATTTGAATCTACATGCTACCACTTGGTATAATTATCCAACAACATGGCCTGACGCACCACTATACCGATGACACACAGCTATGTCCTTCAAACCTAGTGGAACAGACCCAACTCCAAAAATAAATACCTGCTTATCAGGGCTACAAGAGTGGATAAATGACAAGTGGTTGAAACTGAATGCAGACAAAACAGGTCCTTGTTGTCCAAGGCCAGGGCCTGGCATCCAAACAGCTCTATTGTAAATCAACACCAATCAGGATTGGGTATTCCGACATAAACAGCTCCGACCGTGTGCGCAGCCTTGGTGTTCTAATCGATGGGGAATTTCGCTGCAGAGACCAAATCTCGGCTGTAGTCAAATATTCCTTTCATCTGAGGAACATTGTAAAAATTAAACATCTCATTCCCCCAGAGGATCTTCCAACCCTAGTTCATGCCATCATCACGGCTGGACTACTGCAATGCTTTCTATAACGGCCTCCCAAACAAGGATACTTTGCTCACTGCACTGGCTATCTGTAAAATGGAGAATACGCTTCAAGATTGGACTGTTGACATTTAAGTCCCTACATGATTTGGGTCCTGGATACACGAAAGACTTGCTGAAACTGCACCACACCTCTCACAACCTCAGATCAGCAGGTTCCATAAACTTGGTCACTCCCAGAGTGCACCTCAAAACCTTTGGAGACTGAGCTTTCTGTCATGCTCCCCCTACCCTTTGGAATTCCCTTCCACACTCAGTAAAGATAGCCCCATCCCTGGAGTTATGCAAATCCAGACTGGAAAGCCACCTGTTTAGCCTGGCATTTACGGACTTGTAGAATTCTTCCTCTGTACCACAATTTACCAATCCACCAGATACTGGTTTGAGCCATGCTTTTATGCGCTTTGAGTCCTACGGGAGAAAAGCGCTTTACAATTGTTATTTGCTGTTGTTGTTGTAGCTGCACAGCTCACAGCAGAATCGAACGCTGCTCTGATATTCAGCATTGCTGCAGTTCATTTTTCTCCTCTGTTATGGTATCTGAAAGGAGAAACAAAACCTCTGATATTTTAAGATTTGTTTTAGATTACTTTTCACAAAACTCTCCAGGTGAATTTGTTTTAATGAGCCGTGTGATTGCCCAGTGGTACATTGCGTTCCTGGATGTAGAATTCCCGGGGCCAGGAGACAAGTGCAGCAGTAGGCTCGTACATCAGGAGAACGCTGTGCTGTTGGTTCCCTCTACGCCTCTCTTCGCGGCTTAACGATGTGTACTCGCCAGCCACGAAAGGAGATTCTTTCCAAACTCTCGCATAGTTTGTATTCATGATTAAGCCCCTGTGTGGCGGCAGAAATGTCAGGTGGTGAGTGGAGCGTAACTGTGTAGATTCAGACACATAAGTGGGGCAGAGCTGAGCACTGCCGTTCTGTGTCACGCTGAAATCCAGCAGATTATTGTTCAAATATTCATATTATCTTCATTTAAGGGAATCGGAAGTGAAAATAAACTTATAAAATAATGCATTGTATGTGTAGTACAGCTAAGAAATAGAGCATATTTAGCAAAGAAGAGAGTCTCATATTGTTTCCAGTACAGGAAGAGTTAAAAGAATCAGATATCTATGCAAAAGAGCTTCTCTGAGCTCTCCGACCCAACTTGGGTCAGAGACCGTCCTTTTTTCTGAAGCACTTATACATTTAAGAAACAGTGAAAGGCAGCTTCAGAAAAGGTTTTACTGCGGGGGAGTTCAAAGGGTCATTAGCTCTGCTCTGTTTCATAGTTTAATTGTAATTGCAAATATGAGAGAATGATGCAATGTTATTAAAAAAAAAGGTATATAACTTTCTTTGCTACTAATGTCCAATTAATAATACTACACATACAATTCATTATATCATAAGTTTTTTTTATCGCTTCAGTGTCACTTTAAAGTGTACCTGAGGTGACTTGTGACAGGATGAAATAAACATGAGTATATATAGTGCAAAACATATTCATAACCAGGCAGTTTTACTTGCTTTATTTTGCTGCCTGAAAGAGTTAATTTTGGTGAAGATGTATATATCGGGGCTTTGCTATTAACCTCTAAATTCGGCACAAAATGACAAATGAATTTCTAAATCATAATCAACTGTGACCATAATTGCAAAATTTTACATGAAGTTTTATGTAATCATAAGATTGCGATCATCACTACTTAGGAATGCCTACATATCGGTAGGTGGATCGGCACTACAACATTCAAGAATGGGCAAAACTTTTCACGCCACACTGGGGAAGGAGTCCGCACAGAGCGCAGGGCAATAAGGGTTCACACTATACTCATTGTTAGCTATGCTCAAATCTGAATTTGGGTGAAACCCGGAGAGTTGCTATCCGGATTTCACCCAGCTACCTGTGCGGGGTGGTCAAGCTTACCTGTCTGACGTCTTCTTCTGTCCGACCCTCGGCGCCTCCCACGATGCATTCCACGTGGTGGTCACGTGAGTACAAACACTTCCTCCTTCCGGGTTGAAGGAGGAAGTGTTTGTAGTCACGTGATGCGCGTGGACCACATCGTGGGAGGTGCTGAGGGACGGACCGAAGAAGACGTCAGACAGGTAAGCTTGACCACCCCGCCCACCCCGCACAGGTATCTGGGTGAAATCCGGATAGCAACTCTCCGGGTTTCACCTTAATTCGGATTTGAGCTTCCCTGCTCATTGTGCACTGCTTTGTTGCTGCATGTGAACGAAGCACCGGATTTAAAGGAGTTTCGAGGTAAACCAAGCATTTGCTTTTTACCTACCTGGGGCTTCTTCTAGGCCTAGAAGTGTCCATGCCCCTCACCACAGCTGCAGCCTTCTTCAGCGCCCTGCTTTCAGGCTGTAATGGATCGCCAACTCCATTTGGGTCGGTAGCTTCTGCGCATGCAACGGGGCATGCGCACAACACTCCTGGTGACGTGAGCATGCTCACAGCGTGTATGTGCTCTCGCACATGCAAATAGGACAGCCTGGCAGTGGGATACTGGAGAAGACTGCAGCTGCGGTGTGGGTTGCAGACACTTCTAGGGGCTGGAAGAAGCCCCAGGTAAGTAAAAAAAAAGCAAATTCTTCCCCTTTGAACTCCTTGAATGACAGTCCACGAAGGAGTGTATTGGTCTGGTCAGGGGGCGGCTGGTGGTGATAGTGGGCCTTGGGTGATAAAAAAGTACAAATCTGATGGCTGGATTTACTATTAGGCACTGTAGGCACATGCCTACAGGCGCCTGATGATGGTAAGGCGGCCCACTCCCGTCCCCGAGTGCCTCCCGGCGTCCTTTACTATGCAAAGTCCAGAGCAGAGCTTAAATGAAAGCTACTAGCTAGTTAATACTGTGAGTACCTCTGACTATCTAATGCTAAAGGGTACCTGTAGCTACCTATGACGGGCAAGGGAAGTAAGGGAGAAGTGACAGCTGGGACAGCCTGCACACTTGCAGTGTGGTTCAGCTGGGGTTTGTAGGTTTGGTCTAAGGTGCCAGGACACCTGTGCCTATAAGCTTCAGTGATGTAGATCCAGGCCTGCCGGTGCCCACTTAGCTTTGCACACCCCAAAGGCATCGGGGGTTGTGGGGGCTGTTGCTACACCCCCACTGAATGCAGTTAGAAATGACCTACAAGCCATTTTTGTAACACATCCTTGTTGGATTCAGCTGCTTTCAGCCTCCCCCGCCTCAGTCTGTTCATTCGCTGATAATTACATCTCCCTTTCAGGATTGAAAAATGTTCACATTTCCTCATATTGAAACAAGCAAGACTTAGCTATGATTATCCTCTGTGAAACAAAGAGGAAGGGGACAATAGATGATCCACCAACTATTCAGGACTTCAAGCAAGAAATCTGTGAAAATGTGTCCCGGATAGACCCAGAGTTCCTCTGATTACATTTCCTTTTCAAATCGAGCCTTTATGCCGGCAGATTCTTCAGCAGTGAAAGGGATAAGGTCGCCACCCTATTGTGCCATGTTCTATAGACTGAAAATGATCAAAGTGATTCGCTGTGTTCCAGCGGCCACTTGTAGCCACTCAGATGTCCCGGAGTTGATTAGCAGAGCTTTAGTTATTACAAAATATAATTATATCAATATTTGATTACTTATCTCAAGGACTTTCTGACAGATGAGCGAACGCCGGTCTACTTTTACATAGTTCAAAGTAAAAATTATCCCGTTCAGCTTCTTTAAAGTAGAAACATTTCCCTCCTCAAAGCACTGCGTTAAACAAATTAGTCCCAGAATAAACCTTAAAGTACTCTGTCCAATTCATGGTCACTCCCAAGTCCTATATTATATAGAACTGTAATTTACATGTTTTAAAAAAAATTACTACAGCCATTGAATGAGTGTCTCACCCCAGGTTCCACGTTACTCCTACAAAGATACTTGCATTGCAGCTATTAAGGCGCGTACACACGACTGATTTCTTCAAACGATGGGTCGTCAGACCTGTCCGTGGGGCAGCCGCTCTGACGACAGTATCCCCGTGTGTACAGTCTGTCGGCAGGCTGATAAGGCTGGTTTTAACTGATCCGCTCGGTGGATCAGTTAAAACCAGCCTTATCATCCTGCCGACAGACTGTACACTCGGGGAAACTGTCGTCAGAATGACCGCCCCGTGGGCGGATCTGACGACCCTTCATTTGAATAAAATCAGGCGTGTGTACGCGCCTTTAGAACTGAAAGGATGAGGGCATGCCCACAGGAGGAGCTTGTGTTGCGTAAACAGCAATGAATGTGTGTAGAAGTTGTGTTTGACTAGTTACATAGAATGCCTCATAGGAGAATAGCTTCTGTTCAGAGACTAAAATCAACCAGCAGCTGACTGGACAGTCATGAAAACTACAGAGAAGGCCTCTTCATAGACCAGGTGGGAGGCCTTGGGTGAAATTTTCTTTTGATGTTCTTGCTTTCTTTATATGTGTAAAGTACTATTGCAGTTATGGGGCTCTGAGGTTCTTCCTTAAAGAGACTCTGTAACAAATTTTTCAGCCTTAGTTCTTCTATCCTATAAGTTCCTATGCATGTTCTAATGTGCTCTGGCTTACTGCAGCCTTTCCTAATTGCACTGTCTCTGTAATAAATCTTATCTCCTTTCCTCTGTCGTGTCTGTTGGGCTAAGGCTTAAATGAGTGGAATGTGCAGGGCTGCTTGTGATTGGATAGAAGCGATACACACCCTCTGCAGGCCCCCTGCACACTCTGTATGACTCACACACTCTGTTTATGTGAGCCTATCACAAGCTGGTTAGTTTGTTTGTAAACACTGCCTAAAACTGTTAATTACAAGCCAGGATTGCAGCAGAGAGTGGCAGAAACAGCACAGAGGGGCACAGGAGAAAATAAGGAATAGAATGGTATGCTTTTTAGTGTAAGAATATTAGAATACAGATTCTCTTTAAAGAGAACCTGAGGTGGTGTGCTATTAAAAAGAAAAAAAAAGATACCTAAGAAGATTGCAAAACTTGTATCCTCAGGGGATACGTGAATAGGTTACCTAAGAGGGAAGCCGCTGGATCTTCTGGACCAGCAGCTTTACTTGCATAGGTGCCTGAAGAGGAACATGGCCACGATAACATATCTTATATGTTCTGGGGGTCTGTGCATAGAAACAGGGGGGGCCAGGAGGATGTGGGAAGCCTCTGCAGGGTCTAGAGACTTCCCTCCTCTTAGGTAAGTATCTATTTTTTTCCTTTAGGTTCGTCTCGGGCACACTACAGCAATGTCGCCCAAGGGAATCAGCTCCTGATCCCCGACAGGGAGACATCAGTGTACTTTTTAGTTTATGTTGTTAAGAGGGATCATTTGCCCTGCTGCTACTGCAGTCATAACTGAATAATAAATAAACATCAGATGTATAGCAGTTTCTTATATGGGTGCTTTATTCCAAATGCCCACATCCACAAGTGTGATATAACAGCAGGAAAGTCAATGGCTCCTGTGCCTACATGTAGAGCAGGCGCAGTAGAGCAACATATTTTAGAAAACAATGAATATAGAACAATAATAGTAAGTGTGTAATCTATGCGCAGGTACCAGCACTGGTAAAATAGAATACTTACAAAAAAAGAGGGGAAAGAGCACAAACCAGTATATGCTGCTCAAAAACTGCACTTTATTAAATGATCATTAAAACACACACACTTAACCAGCTGCCGCCCGCGTCACGCCAGCAGGCGTGGCCGCGGCGGCAGCCCCAGGACCGCCTAACGCCGATTGGCGGAAGGTCCTGTCAAACAGAAATGCGGGCGATCGCGCGCGCTGGCGCGCGCACATCGCCCGGCATAACTTGCGGCCCCCCTGTGTCATCAGCCCGCCGGCCAATTAGCAGCGCCGGCGGGCTGCGATCTTTCAAATAGCCCTATCCCAAGTGTATAATACACGTTGTTATGTAAACAACGTGTATTATACTGGCTGCCTCCTCCTCTTCTGGTCACAGCGCGCCCGGACCACCAAGAGAGAGGACGGCAGCCCTGCTCAGTAAGCCACACACGTTTCCCCGCTCGATCCCCCACCCGATCGCCTCTGATCACCCCCACTACCCCCCCTCACTGGCCCTGCCAAGGCGTCTGACTGAGGTCTGAGTGTCATCTGGTCGCCTGTCACAGCTCTGATCGAGGTCTGTGTGGCATGTGAGTGACATCATTGCCTGTGCACAGTTTTTTGACTTCTGATTGATTGATTGATTGCGTTGTGATTATTGATCACCTGTGATTGCCCTGTGTTTTCAATTGCTGTATACATTGGTTGGCATCTGACAGCGGCACTGTGATTGATATCTGGTCGCCTGTCACAGCTCTGATCGAGGTCTGAGTGAGATCTATTGTCTGTGCACTGATTTTTGACATCTGATTGATTGATTGATTAGTGATTGGTATTTGATCATCTGTGATTGCCTGAGATTTCAATTGTTGTTTACATTGGTTGGCATCTGACAGCGGCGCTGTGATTGATATCTGGTCGCCTGTCACAGCTCTGATCGAGGTCTGAGTGACATCTATTGTCTGTGCACTGATTTTTGACGATTGATTGATTGATTAGTGATTGGTATTTGATCATCTGATTGCCTGAGATTTCAATTGCCGTTTACATTGGTTGGCATCTTACAGTGGCACTGTGATTGATATCTGGTCACCTGTCACAGCTCTGATCGAGGTCTGAGTGAGATCTGAGTGACATCTATTGTCTGTGTACTGATTTTTGACATCTGATTGATTGATTAGTGATTGGTTTTTGATCATCTGTGATTTCCCTGTGATTCCAATTGCTGTTTACATTTGTTGGAATCTGACAGCGGCACTGTGATTGATATCTGGTCGCCTGTCACAGCTCTGATCGAGGTCTGAGTGACATCTATTGCCTGTGCACTGTTTTTTTGGCCAGTGAGTTAGCTAGGCCCCTTTTGTTAGGTAGTTAGCGCCCAGCCCACTACACCGCAATCACTATAAGTCGCTGATTAGCGTCATCACTGTCGCTAATCTGCATTGGTACTATATAGTATCTGTAAGTGATCAGTACTGATCACAGTCAGATCTATATAAGTACGTTAGGGTCACCTTAGAGAAGCTCCACTAAAAACGCAGTGTTTGCCCGATCAGGCCTGATCGTTCTGCCGCACTTGCGTTCAGCCCTCCCCACCAAGTGAAAGAAATTTTTGTTTTCTGATCACTGCAAAAAAACACAATAGCTGCGACGCTATAAAGATCAGTTTTGATTTTTTTTTTTTTAAATCAAAACTGAGCGATCGCAGCTCTTTACTTAACAAATACTCCCATTTGCTAGACAGGTGCATTTTTTCCTGGGTGGTCTCAGAGGAATACCCCCTAAATTTAGCAGCCCAAAATGGCAAAAAAGATGTATTCCCTGCAAGAGGCCTACAGTATTATGGCCGAGTCGGGTGAGAGTGATTGGGACTTCTCATCCGATGAATCCGGCTCAGAATATGAACCTGTAGAGGACAGTGACTCTCTGACCGATAGTTCTGATGACGAGGTTGTGGTCCCTGCTAGCGCCAGGCGTTCCCGACCCCATGTCAGTGGACCACAGGTTGCGCAGGATCAACCTCAAGGCCAGCAGAGTGGTGCTAGCGCTGATCCAGATTTTGATGGTGAGGCATGCACCAACAGCGCAGCACATCCTGGACTTGAAAGCAGTACTGCCGTAGACCCTGGTGAAGTGGCGAGCACCAGCATGGCAGTTGAAACTGGTTCGGTGGTACGTGCAGTAAGACCCCAGTCGCAGCCACCAGAAACACGGGCCCGTAGTACCCCTAGGCTCCCAGAGGTGCTGGCAAACCCTCATTGGAAGTTCCCTAATTCCGCCGCACCCGTAGTGCCCCCTTTCACCGCCCAGTCTGGAGTCCAGGTGGAGACAGATCATCTAGGATCGGCCCTAGACGCTTTTCATCTGATCTTCACCGAGGATCTCTACGACTTAGTCGTGGCAGAGACCAACCGTAAGGCCACACAATTTATCACCGCCAATCCGAACAGCTCCCATGCCCAGCCTTTTCGGTGGAAACAGGTCACAGTTTTCGAATTTAAAATCTTTTTGGGCCTTCTCCTTAACATGGGTCTAACTAAAAAAAATGTATTGCGGTCCTATTGGTCTACGCACCCAATACATCACATGCCCATGTACTCTGCTGCCATGTCCAGGTCACGTTTTGAGGACATCCTGCGCTTCCTGCACTTTAATGATGATACAACCTGTCATGAAAGAGGCCACGCTGACTATGACCGGCTCCACAAATTTCGGCCCCTCATAGACCACCTGTCATCCAAATTTGCAGATGCTTACACCCCTGAACAGAACATCTGTATAGATGAGTCCCTTGTACATTTTACCGGGCGCCTTGGCATTAAGCAGTACATCCCAACCAAGCGCGCCCCGGTATGGGGTCAAGCTGTATAAGCTCTGTGAAAGGGCCACAGGCTATACATATCGCTTTAGGGTCTATGAGGGCAAAGACACAAAATTGGAGCCGGTCGGATGCCCTGACTACCTGGGGTGCAGTGGCAAGATTGTGTGGGACTTGGTGTCACCCTTATTCCACAAGGGGTACCATCTCTATGTGGACAACTACTACACAAGTGTGGCCCTCTATCAGCATTTGAAGATACTCGGAATTCCTTGCTGTGGCACCGTGCGGCCTAGTCGCCGGGGCTTCCCCCAATATCTCACTGCTACCCGACTTGCACGGGGGGAGAGGGCTGCCTTGTGTAATGACGACCTTCTTGCAGTGAAATGGAAGGACAAGAGGGACGTTTACCTTCTGTCGACCATTCACGGAGACACGACAGTCCAAATTCAGCGAGCAACTGAGGTTGTTGAGAAACCCCTCGCCGTCCACGACTATAATTTAAACATGGGAGGGGTGGACTTCAATGACCAGATGTTGGCTCCCTATTTAGTTTCCCGAAGTACCAGCCGCCTGGTATAAGAAAGTGGCTATTTACTTGATTCAATTGGCAATGTACAACAGCTTTGTTCTCTACAGTAAGGCTGGGAGAACAGGATCCTTCCTTAAATTTCAGGAAGAGATCATTTCGGAACTCCTGTATCCAGGAGGGGCCGTGGCCAATCCCCCTGATGTAGTTAGCCGGCTACATGAAAGACACTATGCTTATGTCTTTCCGAGTACCAAAGGTCAACGCACCCCAAGAAAACATTGTCGTGTCTGTAAGAGGAATGGAATGAGGCGTGACACCACTTTTTATTGTCCCTACTGTCCTGACCAGCCTGCCCTATGCATAGGGGA